>NC_056747.1:664177086-664182086 GCF_019279795.1 Protopterus annectens
GGTTCAACCAATTTGTGGCTATATATAATTTCATTAATAGGCAAATATTCATAATTACAATCGTTTTTGATTTATTTAGATTCTCCAGGGGAATATGAAGAATCATAAACTCCCAAGAGAGTGTTGAATTTTGGTAACCCATTTTTGTAACTGCAATTTTAATGAATTCCACAATTTATAAATGCACTTACAACTCCAGAACATGTGAAGCAAATCTGCTGTCTGATCAAAGCAATGTGGGCATATGGGTGAATTCTTCGCATCAAATTTGTGCAAAGTGAGACGAGTATAGTATGCATTGTTAAATATCATCAGCTGCATAAATACCAATTTCTGAAGGGATACGGACTTTAATGTTAATTTAAATGCCTCCAATATCTTATTGTCGCCTGGGAATATCAATTTCTCTCTCCAGTAACTCGATAAAAGAATATAATTATTATACTTCCTCTCTTTTATCAATTTATATGCTGCGGTTATATATTTTCTATCCTGCAACAGTGCTTCCCATAGATTACGAGAAATGATTAAATCTTCCCCTTTCATTTCAAAGTTGTTAAAATAGTTTATAACCAAGTCTTTTAGCTGTCTTACTATAATTAAATAGGAAATAGGGAGTTCTGTTTCTTTTAAAATATCCTGTACTGGTACTCCTAGAAAAGGATATAAATCGAGTACAGTTAACTCCATGATTAAAGGGAATTTCTTTAGATCAATCAATTGACCACCAATTGTTAAATTTGGGTTCCTATGAAACGGTTGGAAAACCATCATATATTTTAGTAAATTTAAGGAAGCGAAAAGAGTTTGAATTGCCATTACATAACTTTTGATGTGCTCCATTAGCTTATATTTACTCATTGTCCAATTATTTAAAAAGGGTAATGCTTTAGCGTTGACTCCCACTTCATTTATATGCTTGTACGTTAAGAGCACCCATTTGGGTGTCCATTTTCTATTATCACTATCGAAGTAAGATGTCTTTAAAATCCTATTGGCCTGAATCACTAAATAGTACATTTCGAAATCCGGTAATTCCAGCCCCCCCTTATTTTTTGGAGCCATCAATTTTTCATATGAAATTCTCGTCTTCCTAGGTTCCCAAAGAAATCTTCCCAATCTTATATGAAGCTGTTTGAAGAATGTTTTAGTAATTCCGAGTTGTGCAGCTCTAAAAATATATAACATTCTAGGAAGAACATTCATTCTTATGATAGCTGCTCTTGCCATCATCGGTAACTTCAATCTACTCCATCTTTCAAGATCCAATGTTATTTGATCTGTAGTTGACTTTACACTGTTAATAAAAAAAATCTCTATTTTCAGTTGAGAAGACAATTCCCAGATATTTTATCTTTTCTTCCGTCAATACTTGTCCTATTAATGGTAGCATTGAAAAAGGTGTGGGTGTCTTTAATGGGAATATTTTAGATTTTTTAAAATTTAGCTTGTAATTGGAAATTCTCTCAAAGATTTCTATTGCAGCTAATATTTTTTCAGTATCGGAAACAGGTGTGGTACAATATATGTTTAAATCATCTGCATAGGCAGCCATCCTAACCTTTATTCCATACAGTACAGGAGAATTATAAAAACATTTTGCTTAAGGTGTAAAAATAAAGGCTCCAAGTAAAGATTAAATAAGATGGGAGATAATGGGCAGCCTTGTCGGGTACCATTTATGATTTTTATCCTATTCGAGCATTCGTGATTTATAAATAAATTTGTGTATGCATTTCTATATAGTATCCTTAACATTGAGATAAACTCCTGCGGTATATTAAAATAAGGTAATGTATCAAATAAATAATCCAAATTAACCCTATCAAATGCTTTCTGAGCATCAATAATTAGGGCATACAAATTCAGGTTTTATATTTAGCATAAGAGAATAAGGTAAGGAGCGTAAAGGAAATATCCGTGGACTGCCTCCCATCCATAAACCCGCCTGTTCCTCTGATATTATTGGGTTTATTACCTTTTTCAGCCTACTGCCAGAATGGATGTCATGATTTTCATGTCCATATTCAAAAGTGATATAGGCCTGTAATTATCAGGATTTTGGAATCACCTTTCTCTTTTAATATCAGAACTGTCCTTGAGGCATTAAAATGAGGATCATTAATTCTATTTAGAGTGATATAATTAAAAGTCTGTGACAATACACTGCTCAAAATCTCACTAACAGATTTGTAGAATTCGAGGTCAAACCATCTGGGCCTGGGGCTTTGTGAGGCTTCAGTTTCTTGATTGTTTGGACACCTCCTCAACTGTAATCGGTTTGATTAAATCTCTATGAAATTCCTTGTCAATATTAGGGAAAGTGATTCTCTGTAAAAAATCTTTTCTGTCTTTATCTTGCAAGAGTGTCTGCTTCTCACCATAAATCTGATTAAAAAATTTTTCAAAGGTCTTCATGATATCCGCCTTGTCAGTATATGTAGTATTGTTATAGTGTATTTCAGTAATTAATCGTGTTGATTTCATCTGGTTAATAATACGAGCTAATGCTTTCGACGGGGTTTGAATATGATTTGCATATTTAACTAAATTTCTTTGTTCATAAAGTGACAAATTTCTATTATGAAGTAAAAATATTTCTTTTTGACATCTTAATAGCTCAGTTTCTGTCTGTTCATTATAGTTCCTCATCAAATCTTGGTCCAGTAATTGAATTTTAGTTTCTAAATCCAATTGAGTCTTCTTTTGTAATTTTTTATAATATGTACCTTTTTGTATAAATAGTCCTCTTAGCTGCGTTTTAGTTGTAGCCCATTCTATATCTATTGGGTGTCTATTTTGGGAAATATTATGTAATGACTGTTTAAGTATCTCCTTGACTTCCATTAATATATCTTCCTTGGTTAGTAAATATGGGTTCAAGGACCAATTATACCCTTGAAGCCTCTTAGTATCCATATTACTACTGTTTAAGGTTAAAGTTATCTTTGAATGGTCTGAGAGTTGTCTGACTTGATTAGAAACACTAGGGTCAGCTGAGATCAACACCTCTGAAATTAAGAAAAAGTCAATTCTCGACCACATTTTATGGCAGGTTGAATAATAAGTAAAATTCTCTGCTTTCCCTTGTGAGTGTATGTGTTTAAAAGGGTCATAGAGTTTGAAATCCATTTTCAATTCTTTCAATGCTACCATTGCCTGTTTATTGAACGCTGAAGAAGCACCCAACTTGTCTAATTTAGGATCTTGATAAGAGTTCCAGTCACCTCCCAACACTATATAGCAATTATTGTATGACTGTAAAATGGAATAGATTGAAGCTATGAAATGATGCTGATTAACATTAGGGGCATATACACATATTAGTACTATAGGTTTATCATAACATTTGGATGTGAGAAGGACCAAACACCATCTACCCTCCTGATCCATTTTCACATCCCTAATATCTCCCTGAAAGTGATTCTTAACTAAAATTGCCACCCCTGCACTATTTGTTGTTCCTTCCCGTCACAATCTTCCTAACCCATTTCTTATCCTTCACTGACTCCCACTGATCATTAGTCATATGCGTTTCTTGTAATAAAATACAACATGCTGATGATTTGAGAAACAAATGAAAAAACAGCTTTCTTGTTTTCATCTTCTGGAGTCCTTTGACATTCCAAGATTCTATTATCCACATTTAACGTTCATTAGAAATATAACTCGATATCTAATCTCTTTGAGCAACCTTAGAATAACATAAGTTGGCATATCATCAATTGTATGGAAGCAAAACTGCCATCCTATCCCTACCCAGTGCCTACCCACTATTCCTCTGGACCAGGATGAACATAGGCTTTTTACATTACTGGAAACCATCTGAGTAACTAATCTACTAATTCTATTATTTATCAATGAAACCCCATGCAAAAACCTACAACAACTACTTCTCGTCTACAAAGCCTAATTCTGACATTCCCTACTAAACACTACTTATAGGTAACTACAGCTCTGCACATATTTATGGATATACAAATAAACTAATTGTACCCTGAGATTCTAATGTACTTCAATTCACTTCAGCTTTATATTCAGCAATAGCAAATAACATTCTAATTTGTTGTTCTATACAGTATTAAATATTAGTTGACATAGAAAGCAGACAGTTATTTAACATTTCCCAACATCCTGTATCTACTGAATAAAATGATCTAACTACTTTAATCTGCTTTGTTCTTCCCCTACAACTTACCTACTAACATATTAATATTGAAAACCAATGCAGTTCAAAATAAAACTATAATGGCACTTTCATTTGTAATAACCATATATGAATAAGAGAGGAACCAAGGGGTTAAAATAAAAAAAAGAGAAAAAAAAAAGCATTAAGGGAGCACAGCAAAAGGAGAAGAAATAAGAAAAAATGCCTTCAATTACACATAAAAAAATAACTTCTTTTATGTTCTTTTATTATTATATTCACATTATTTAAATCTGATCAACTAACCATTTTTACATCATTTATCAGTTAGAAATAATACCACCTATCTACAGGAATAAATGAAAGGAGTAAAGAGAAGGGAGATATAGGAAAAAAAAAGAGAAAACAAATATAAAAAAAAAAAAACTACAGTACCTTATTCTGCCACTACACATAACCATCTCCTTTTTTAATACACAATGCATTTCCACAGCATTTACCTGCATCACTTTGACTTCACACACTGTCTTACAGTTCTTTTCCTGCAAAATAAGTCCAAACAGGTTTCTTTTTACTTCGCCAGCAGTTCCTCTTTCTTCTCAGCTATTTAAACTGTAAAGGCAGTTCAATCAACTGGAACTACGAGATAAGAAGATAAGAAAATAAAATTCCAGGCCTGCTACAAGAAACAGAACAGACAAAGGATTTTAAAGCCTCAGATTGTCGTAAATGAAACATCCCATTCTCCCTGGTGCTGCAGAAAGCCAAAATGGACTGTTCACATTTCTGAATATGGGAGAGCCTTAAAAATCTTCAAAAAAGTAGGTCTTGCTTCTTTCCTTGTGCTTACAGA
>NC_056747.1:664187086-664207086 GCF_019279795.1 Protopterus annectens
GTTAGAGCTGCAATAGGCAAAGGAGTCCTCCTTCCTTAACCTGAATACAGCCTCCCCATCATAGCCACAGCCTCTCGAACTAATTCACTCTGTGGTCCATTGAAAATAAAATGTCCCTCAGGAACACCACTGCATCACCATTTCCAGAGACAAATGGCTACCAGTCTCCTGCAGAGTTCAGCTATGCCTAGGGTGTCTTCTTTTCAAACTACTTTAGCCAGTTGCCTTCCCACTTCTTGCAGTCATATTTTATGATAAAAGCACTCCAACAACCTATGTAATCCCTTCCAATAAACTTCTTCACTTCAGACACCCCAAACTAAACTGCACTGTGCAAATCATTCCTTCTCCATTCTTGCATACAGACTCTGGCAGTCACTCTCCATTCACCTTAAAGAAGTTTTCCCTTGCCCCACTTTCAAAGTACAACTTATAGACACCTCCATCAACAATCTGACTGTAAATGCTTTTCCACATGACCCATCACCTAACTCCCTCCTCACCTACATCACTTCTTTGCCCCCTCATATTTAATATTAAAATTAATTCACATTTGCTTTTCTACTGTTAATAATATATGCATATTGTTTTAACTGTCGATTAGATTCTCTACATTCTGTGACTACTCCATGTTTGTGAATTTGTTCTGTTGTATTATTTATGAATTTTTTCACTCAGTTTGAGGCTACAAATGGCCTACTGTGATCAGTGTTCTACCCAGTAAACAAATAAACTAACCAACTAACCAACCAACTAAATAACTAAATACATAAATTCAGAGCACTACTCAGAAAACACCTCTTCAGTAAAGCTGAGTGCTCTTGCCTCTCTTCTAGACATATATCACCTAACTGTATATCACTGTCTCATCCTTCTGCTTCTCTCTGCCCTCCCTTCCTGTATCTCAGCACCACTCATTCAAGTCATGAGGTTATGTTAACCAATCAATCTACTATAAATAAATGAAGTGTGAATATTCTGAAACCTCTGCAACTCATTTGTCCTTGAAAGCTACTGCAAATAATCCTTATTGAAATGTCGGCACTCAAAATGCCGAGTGTTGACAAGCTGAAAAAAATGACTGAAAATACAAGAGAAGCACAAATCTCGAAATTCGCTCTTCTCGTTAAAACTTCTTTTTGCCCACTCATGTGGGGTTGCAAGCCCCCACACCCCCAGACTTATGTATACCAACTCTGAGACTGCTTGGAGTAAAGAGAATATTCTGAGAAATTGCAGCTCAGACTTAGTATATGTAAGTTCGATCTTTTGGCCATTCAGTATCAATATTTTGGGATTCGCTAAAGTGGGTTCCGACATTTCAAATGGTTACCATCACGGGTACTTCATTATATAAATAATATAGTGTTACAAGACTATGTCATCACACTGCATTGTAACTTTTGAAACTATCCTACGGTTTCTGATTTGAAATTCTGTTACAGCTTTATTTGCTGTGATGGGCTTTTATGTGTGAAACATGTTGCCTGTAGTAATATCTCTTATATCTATGTTTGCTGTGAATGTCTGTTTTATTTTTTATTTTATTTATTTAACATTTGTTAAATGGGAAAGTCCGACTTGGAACAAAGCCAATTTTCAGCAGAGGGAGAAATGCTGCAGATGCATGTTTTTGTAACGTGGGTGGAAACCGGAGCACCTGGAGGAAGCCTTCATGAATGCAGGGAGGACATGCAGACTCTGCACAGAAGGCACCCCAGCCAAGACTCGAACCAGATAACCTCTTGCTGTGAAGCAACAGTGCTACCGCTGCACCACTATGTCGTCCATCTCCATGAACCATTATCTCGTAAAATATACTGTATTTCACCTGGACTGTGCCTCAAACTGGTCAGTTTTGATCAGTGTACTACCCCAGTAAATAAATAAATCAATTAATTAATTAATTCATTCATTCATTCATTTTCTTGGAGGCCATGAATGCTTGTTGTCATTTGTTAATTTCCAGATAAACAGGTCCTGCAACAGCACGTTTAAAGGATATATATCTGTTGAGGGGTTTGACAGAAATGTATAGCAGCAGTTTACCATTTGTAGATAAAACAGCAACAGTGAACAAGACTTTGATGTCTTTAGCCCGTCCGGAGTCTGCCAGCATATGCTATCCATCCTTGTTAATCATGTGACTACTTGAGGAAATTGCTTCTTTGAAAAACATGCATTTGTCTCTTTTGTTTATGTAGTCTATACTCCTTTAACCCTTTTATTACATTCCACAGGTTACTTCAATGGTTTTCATCATCCTTGACCTATTACATGACTATCATCAGTGTAACACTTCGTATTAGATATTTTGTGTAATACGTGATCCACTTCCTTCTGCCAAAAAGGCAGCATATATGCAACTCCATAAGAAAGACAGTTATACCAGAATAGTCCTTTGCTTTTATCAGTAATCAAAACTTCTTAGAAGATTATTCTGTTTCCTTCTATGGGCAGTCTTGTGTTGTTTTTTTTTTTTGTGCAAAGGTCTTCTTGTCATTGCTACAGCAATGCAGAAATGTTCTATGTGGAAATGTGTACTGCAACATTGGATTTAACATTAAAATCTCAAAAGATACACACTTCTCCTGCTTTTCATGTCTTTATTGTAGGCTACATTACATAGTATCTCTTTACTTTCTGGCCTTTGCAGGTCTGGTTTTGTTTTACATACAGCAATATATGAATTTTATGACACTTTGGGTTGGCAATTTGATCTAGCTGAGATACAGCAGGAATCTAGTGATCTTGTCATGGTACATGAAATATCTTGATCAAAATGCCAGTTTTCATATCCATATTTTGCCAGATAGCACTGCCTCTCCACAGTTTTGAAAATACAAATCCAGTATCTGTGTTTACCATTATATGTTATTTGCAAATGAATTTTACCTTCAGAGACGTTTTACATATATTTTTAATTGCATTTTTGTTTCTTTCAGTGATATCTTTATGATAATTTTTATAGCCAATGAAATGCATTATAGACAGTGCTGTCCTGTATCCATTTCAGTTTTTAATGTCACTATAAGAATTCAAAACATTTTAAATCATCTGTTTTAGAGTCTGTATCATATTCCATCAGAATCATTATTTTAACACATCCCCTGGTGTAATTTAGTTACTTTACATATTTGTCTGCATCCTGTAATTATTAATTGTACTGTATATCACTTTTTCCCATGTATACTGATCCATTATCACCATTCTTACTGCATTTTTGTAGTATTGTTCCTTTATAGCATCAGTCATGGATATTATATGACGTCTTGACACATCACAAACATATGACTCTTTAGATACACAATAGACACCTTATTAATACTACACTCAGTTAAATATTGCCGCTGTGAAGGGTAATTCCTTGCAGATGTGTCCATGGCCACTGTAATACTGTGTGCCTTTCCTAGAGTTAAATCCTTCTTTGACAGTAACTTTCTCCGAATCATTTACTGTACATATTACACATCTGTCTGTAATTCTTCAACTATCCACTTCAAACTTGGCATTGCTATACTAGTCTGTGCAAATCTTTCATATACTGAGATATACTGTCATTTCCAAAGTGATTTATTCTGAAGAATCTGTATCATTCTGCAATAGCTATTGGCCTTCCATTCAAATGATTTTTATAAAGTCTCTCCAATGTCTTGCAGTGGTGCAATCTGTTCTATGTGCATTAATAGATTTAGTGAAGTCAATCAGAAAAAAATGGAGATTAAACTTCAGCAGGAAAGTCTGGATAAAAAAAATTGACTCCATGTTTCTATCTGGAGATCAATGGGCTATTGCACTATTGAACAACTCTAGCCTTAAGCGGGAAGCCTGTTCTTTGAATTATGTTTGAATGTTTAATGTTTCAATAGATCTTTTTTTTTAAAGCAGTTTTATTGATTTTAGATAAAATAAGTTTGTAAACAATGACATAAATTTAACAGAAAAAAGTGTAAATTCTGAGATTATAACACATAAAAATCACATAACCATAAGAAATAAATGAAAAGTAGAATAACTAAGGTATTTACAAAGACATCCATTAATCTTCACATAAAAATGTAACTTTGACCATTTTTGATTAGCATCACATATGGAAGAAAACAAACAAAAAAAACAGAAGCATTTGACTGTAACTATTAATCTTTTTTCAACAAATTTTGTAAATTAACTCACATATGATAAGCATAAGTCTTTCTAGTTGTTCTTGAATCTATAGTCTTAAGTTGTAAAAGACAGACTTCATTTAAGATGTTCTGGAATTCAGTAAAAGTAGGAGGAGAATCTGATATCCACTTTTTAGTAATACTCTTTCTAGCCACAGTATTACCCAGAGTACAAGATATTTTATTTTCTTAATTCTGTGGGGTATAGGTGTATTAAAAAGGACCAAGGACTTATTAAGTCTGAAATTATCTGTAAAGATTGCTTGTAAAAATTCATTAACTTTTCCCCAAAATGTTTTAATGGCAGGGCAATCATAAAACATGTGTGCCAAATCTATGTTTACATCTGACTTGCATTTGTTACAGATATTATGTTTTCTATTAATTTTATTCATGAATTGAGGTGTGTAGAAAGCTCTGCACATAAACTTCCAAGTGAACAATTTCCATTTAAGTGACAGAGTAGTTTTCACTGCTGATCCTAATATATTAATTTTATCTTGATCACTTGGGGCTTCATTATTGAACTAGACCTTTTTTGAGTATCAAGATATTTCTTTCTCACATGGACACACTGTCTACTTCACACAATCAAAAAGCATCCTTCTTTGTCAGGTCCACAATAGCAGTAGTATTTCTATGCGAGTTACAGTTAGAATTCACATACGCTCATTCAGTTGGATGTCTCAGCCATAAACCTACTGGTCCATTGTCCCATTGGTCAGTACCTCTTCCCTGTCCATAGCAACTAGAAGCCTCATTACTGGACAGCTCTAGCTGTGGGTGAGAAATCTATTGGTCCAATAGTTTGAATTTTAGGGAGATTTCTATCATTAACAAGGTTTGAACCTTGCACTTAATTTTATGGGGTTCCTTTTGATATTCTTAAAGGATGGTCTAAAGAAATCCATTTGTACAAATGAAAGTATATGAAATTAAAAAGGGCTGCAATGATGTCTTTTTCATGCTCATCCACCTTTGTTTGGCGTGTGTGTGTTTTTTTTAAATTAGAAATTATTATAAGGATAACTGTTGAAGCAATTAAAGCTTTTCAATTAAGTATATGCATAAGAAATATTGGAACTGCATAATAAGATTGTATAATGAAGCTTAATATGAGTTATAATTTAAAGCTCTGTAATAGTTAATGGAAGAGTTAATACAACTATAACGTCCTAAGATTTTTATAAAAAACTGATAAAGTGTGACAGTTTACCAAAAATTATTGATAATCCAACTAAAAGCTGTGTACAATAATTAGTTTTTATGGAAGTATAAAATAAAAAGGCATTGTATCACTTCAAAGTTTGCACTTGTAGCATTTTGTGTGCTTTAAGAGTATGACTATTTGCTTACTTCTCCAGTGTGTTCTATAATGTGTACATTTAAATATTGTTAACCAGCTGTTGACATTCTATACTGCTACCTAAATTAACCGCATGCTAATGAAGAAATCATGAAATTTAAGATAGATGGATTATTTCCAGTGGATAAAAGACATGTAGAAGGATTAAAAATGAAGACTGGCTTGAGGCAGTAAAACATTTATTTTTTTACTTTGTTAGCAGAATGCAAGAAATCTATGAAGCAGTTCCTGCTATTTTGCTTGGAGCATAATTATTCTGAGATTCATGTATAATTTTTATATCCATAAAAAAGGCAAAGCAGTGGTAGTGTCCTTCCCTCTGACTTATGCAAATGTATCTAAAGACATTATGGAGGACTAATACTTTTATCAATTAAGTCTCTTCAAGTTTGGTCATTGAGATTCTCATTTTACTAAAAATATGATATTCATTTGCAAATGTGCAGATGAATTATTAATCAAATGTTTGGATAAAATGAACCACTGTTGTTGTTTTTAATTTACTTGGGTAAAGCCTAGAAACTGTATTTATTGCTTGGATTTAACATTTCTTTCTTTCTTTCTTTCTTTCTTTCTTTCTTTCTTTCTTTCTTTCTTCTTTATTAACTGGGTTAGTCCCACTAGGTAATAGCCTCTTTTCAGGGGACACCCAAGGTGGTATTTATACTGCTAGTGAAAATGTGGTCAGGGCATCAGGAAACTTCCCCTATTTGTGGGATGAAATAATGGAAAGAATACAAGAGAAGGAGGCAAAAGAGATAGATATTAGGAAAAAATCATATGCCCAAAAGGTGAAGGAAGGAGAGAAGCATGTAGGAAAAGAAAGAGAGACAGTAAAAAGAAAATTTGTAGTGAGGTTGAATAACAAAGTAGAAAAGGAGCTCAAAACGTATGAGGTTTGGGACTCAGTAACTGCAGGTCTTGGTATTTTACCTAAGAAGATAAGAGCTTTTATACATGTAAATAAAGAGACATACTGTGACTTTTTTTTTTTGAAACAGGCCAGTGTATGGAGGAGTTTTTAGAAAAGTTTGAAAAAAAGAAAGATTGTAATCCCTGGAATTTGTATGTACTACAACCATTTAATAGAGAGACAAAAAAAAGAATTACTGTCCAATTTTGTACTGAAGCTGAGAAAGAAGCATTGAAAGACTATTTAAAGACTGTATGTAAAGAAATGATGGGCATTACAAAATGTAAGATGATAGAGGACTATGGGCTGGGGGATGGGAATGTGGAGTAATTTTCAAAATGGAAAATGAGAAATGTATGCACATTTCAAGTGTAATAAATGTAGATGTAAACAGAGGTTATCTTAAATATAGGGGACAACCAAAAACATGTTATTTTTATGGAAAAGACAATCATTTGATTAGCAATTGTGATAAAAGAAAATTGTTTATTTGTGGGAAGCCAGGGCATGAAGATAAAAAGTGTGATATGATATGTAGAATATGTGGGAAAATGGGACACGTATGGATGGACTGTGAAGAAAATGTTGAAGTTAAAGAACAAGAACGAATACATGAATCTGTAGATAGGAGTCTAGAAAAAGAATGTGAAGAATGCATTGCTAATACAGAAAAAATAGTAGATAAAACAGATGAAAATGATGAAGTGGAAGAATTGGTACAAGAAACAAGTGAAGATGAAATTGTCAATTGGAGAGTGGTGAGAGGTAAAAAGAACTCTACAGGGAAGAAAGTGAAAGATCGGAAAAGAAAGTTTAAAGTATAGACATAAAGGAAAATAAAAAAGGTAAGGGGTAAGTGAAAGGAAAAAGTAACACTTTGCTAAAAGAAGACTGAGAATCTTAGCAATAAATATTAATACTATAAAGAACATAAAAAAAAGAATAGGTGTTTTAGAATGGTGTGCATTAATTGATATGCCTATAATTACATTAGAAGATATAAGAATGTTAACAGAAGAAGAAAAGTTGCAAACAGAATAATTATGGGGTGGGAATATTATTTGGAATATAGGGAAAGATACATATTCAGATATTGCAATGTTATGTAACAAAGCAATAACATTTTTAGGTTATACTATTGTAGAGTTAGGTAGAACAATAGTATTAGATATAAGAATATGAAAAGATGTGTATAGTATTATTGAAATTTATATATATGTTACGATGAATGAAAGAGAAGCATGATTTAGAAAGATATGTAGGTGTGAATACGAGAATAATATTAGTGAGAGAGTTAATTGCGATTTAAGAAGAAAGAAAAAAATTGGAAATGACGTTAGGAAGGTATATGAACTAATGGAAACTAGAAAGTTATATGTACAGGATGAGAAACACTGGATTTATAAAAGAAATAAGAGGAAAATGGAAATTGATTATTTTGTAATATATGATAGCTTAAAAAGGAATAAAGGAAAATGATTTTCTGATCATTTAGCTATATGGGTCGAAGTACAAGAAAAGGAAGGTTATATAAGATTAATCAATGGTATTAAGAGACTTAATGAAACAGATTTAGATAAGGAAGGAAGAGAAGAGATTAACCAATTTTAGGGGGATCATGTAAAAATAAGATTTTTTTTTATGAAAATTGGATGGATTGGTGGATAAATTTTAAAGAAAAATATAAAAGGTATTTTTTACAATATCAAGTAATACGAAAGAGGAAAGAAAAAGTAAAATATAAGCAACTAAGTCAGGAGATGTTTAAAGATATAATAGAAAGCAAGCTAATTATTTCTGAAAAGGAGAAGATATACAAAATGAATCAGAAAAAGATAAAAAAAGTTATATAACAAAGATATTTTTACAAGTAGGAAAAGAAGAGGTGGGACAGTATTTAAACAAGATTGTTAGAGAAAATGAGAGAATAATAAAGGTACTGAAAATAGTGAAGGAGAGAGAGTGCATATGCAAAAACAATTATTTGAAGTAATAAAGAAGTATATAAAGAATATATTTAAAAATGTGATATAGAAGAAAACCAGAAATGGAAAGTTAAAAAGTTAAGTGAAGCAGACAATAAGGACAAGGAAAAAATATAAGTGTAGGAGAATTTAATATAATTTTAAAGGAACTGGATATGGAAAAAGTTACAGGCATAGATGGCATTGAGTAATGACAAAAAGTGTAGTTTGTGGAGGTAATAAATGAATGGTTGGAAAAAAGAATAGTAGATAAAGAAATATGTACCAGGGTTATGAAATTTATATGGAAAAAAGAAGATGAAGAGACTGATAGTGTTGAATAATACTGATTACAAAATATTTATGAGTATAATAGGGAAAAGATTAAGAGATAGTGTGGATAAATTACTTGATGACATGAGTTTTGGTAAAAAAGGGACAAGAAATCAAGATTTATTATATATATTGGGAGATGTGATAGATGATGTTATACATAAAGAGGTAGGCACTAAAGTTATGGTAGGAGATGTAAGTAAAGCATTTGAGAGAATACAATATACTGTTTTGTGGGATATATTAAGAGATTATAATATAAGTGATAAAATAATAAAAATATTGGTGTCTGTGTATGAGAATAATAATGTGAGTAATGTTAAATGGGTAGTAAAGTGATGAAATAAAAATAGAATGTGGGATAAAGCAGAGATGTCCAGCCAGCAGTATTTTGTTTGGATTCATTTTGAATGTTGTTAGTAAAATGAATAGAGGGTTAAGAATGGTAAGATATAGTATAACAGAACAAATTCAAATTCCTACAATTTTTACACATGCAGATGATATAGTTTTAGTTATGAAGAATAAAGAATGGATAGAAGAAGGGATTGGAAGATTAAATAAGTACTTGACATGTCTGGCTTATGCATAAACAAAGATAAAAGTAAAGGCATTGGGACAATTGATAGTATAGAAGGGATTTAATTCAATAATGAGGTTATGGATATTTTAGGAATACAATATGGGATGAATATATATATATATATATATATATATATATATATATATATATATATATATAGGGAAAAACAATGGGGAAAACTATACAGAAATTAAAGGAAGTGTGTATATTTTGAAAGTCATATAAATTATCCTATAAAAATGTATTTAATAAATTCTAATTTTTTTTAGGTAAAATTGCTTATTTAACAAGCGTTTATGTGTTGCCATCCAAGTTTGAAAAATAATTGTTGTTTATTATATTTTTTTATATGGGGATCAAGGCTGAATGCTGGGAGAAGATGGATTCTGTATGTTAAAGAGGAAGATGGAGGACTAGATTAATCAACCCAATTTTGTATGCAACTTCACTGAACCTTTACAAAGTTTTTGGTAGGATTAGAAGATAAGTAAAAGAATTTAACAAATAGTATAATGAAAGATGAATATAAGAATTTTTGGGAGAGAATAAGTTCTGGGAAAAGATGGAAAGATTTAGTAAGTAAAGACAGAGAGTATTATATTTTTTTTGTGGAAATTGAATATACAAAATGTAGAAAAAAATAGAAAAGAATGGTATGCTAATATAATGAATTTATATTATTATATACCCATGGAACCATTTAGGAAATTAAGAAAGAAATGTGATTAGGATAAGACTTACATGGAGAAGAAACATTTATGAGTGTAATGATTTTATGTGGAGATTGACAATAGGAAAATTGGGCGGCCACGGTGGTGCAGTGGTTAGCATTGTCACCTCACAGCAAGAGGTTCTCCGGTTCGATTCTCGGCTGGGGGTGCTTTCTGTGTGGAGTCTGCACGTCCTCCCTGTGGTCACGTGAGTTTCCTCTGGGTGCTCTGGTTTCCTCCCACATCCCAAAGACATGCTGCAGGTGGATTGGACACTCTAAATTGGCCCTAGGTGTGTGTGTGTGTGTGTGTGTGTGTGTGTGTGTGTGTGTGTGTGTGTGTGTGTGTGTGTGTGTGTGTGTGTGTATGTGCCTTCTGTGGAAGGTTGGACACTGGGCTGGCAACTCGACACTGTAAAACTCCACTGCCAATCATGAGCGGACAGGTGATCCACTGTGGCGACCCCTAACCGGGAAACGCCGAAAGAAGAAGATGATTGACAATAGGAAAATTGCCTGTCAAAGCTAATATGCCTTATAAAAAAACTCAAGAGACAGTTGTCATTAATGTGGGGAGTTTGAGACAATGGAACCTATTTTTTAAATTGTTCAAGAGTAAAGGAATTATGGAAAAAAGTATGTGAAGATAAGATATTGAAAGGTTTTCAAAGTGTTACCGATCTAAATATGAGTATATCACAATACGGGTACTCTACTAACAAAAACAAATAGAGATGAAAGAGATTGATAACAGATTGTTTTATGTTCTATGGACAATATGGAATGACAGACTGAATGAAATCAAGTTTAATGGTAAATGGGTATTGTCTGAAATTTTGAAAATTATGTTTTTGGCTGTGGAAAAAAGAGTTTGTGGATAAGTACGATATAATGAATTGTGTTATATGTTCAATAAAAATTTAAATACTTGTAAATAATGTATAATGTGTGAGTAATGTAAATAATGTGTATAAGTTGTAATAACAATAAAGAACTCCTACTCTTTTTGATAGGTGTCATGGGATGTTTTACATCTATCTGAGCTACCACCAACTCAGTCAGATGGGGCCTTGATTTAATGTGTCATTGAAAGGATGATTTGTATGGAACTGAAGTGGGAACAATACATGCAAAATCTCCAGCTCTTACTGCTATATTATACACAAGTAGCTGTCATCCAAAATCCTTTATGAATTTCATATTGTATAGTGAGCTTTTTGGGAGTGATGTGAAATTGACCTACAATTGAAAATTATTATAGCCTCATGGTAAAAACTGTAAGTAGAATAATGTGCGGCGGTTACAGTGAAGAACAAACAGCATGTTAGGGTCACATGACAGCACATTTAATTGACAGCAAGTCTCTGTTACTGTCAGAAGGAAATTTAAGAAGGTCAAGGAGAATAAGGTGTGAATAATACTGAATATAAAGTGATGTTTATGACAATGTATAATTATTTGGTGCAACAAACAAATGTTATTTATAAGAACTATCACATTTTAAGAAGTCATAGTGAAATAAAGAAATGTATATTTTTCCTTGTGATAATTGTAGAGGCCAGAATTTGAAAGACATATTGTTTTGTAGTTGTTTTGAGTGGTGTGGATCAACAATATTTGATGAAAGGAGTTTATCATTACGTACACATTTTTTTCTTTGTAGACATTTTACTTTATAAGTAAGTTTAACCTCCAAAAAAAAAAAACTAATATTGTTGTCCTAAATGGACAATAGTTTCTGGCTGCCCAGTTTTTTAGGGTGATGTAAAGTACGGTTGTTTAAGTTGAACTTACCATAACAGTAGATGCTTGAATGATCAGTGCTAAAGTAATCTTAGCTATATGGGTTATAACCTGCCAAGGATATGACAGCTGGCCAGCTTCCAAAGCTTCAGGGCACCTTCTACATGCCAAACAGTGAAGCTGCTTGAGCTAAACTGACTAAAAGACAAACTTGGGTGCAAAGCACTTCCAGGTTTTCCTACCAGCAGAGTAAAGGAGGCGGAGCCCTGAAAGAACAAGTCTAGGAATAACAACAAAATAAATACTCACACCCTGGCATAAAAAAAGACACCAAAAAACAAGGGAGATGGAGGGAAGGAGGGGCTACTGCAGCAATGATCAAGTGAACACCCTCTGTCATGATAAATTCAACTTACATAATTGTGCTATGTTCATCGTATTGATCACTGTTGCAGTAGCCTTAGCTGCATGCATAGATTACTACAGCTAACATATTTGGGAGGTGGAAGGAGAAGGGTCCAGGAGCTCATGGAGAATGGTCCTAGCAAGGCATGATCTAGACCGAGGAAAGGAATCCAGCGCATAGAGTCTCCCTCTCATTCTCTTCATTCATCAACCCCTCAAAGTACTCTTTTCATCTCCTCAACACACTCTCCTCGCTTGTGAGTATGTTTCCCTCATTATCCTTTATCACCTTTACCTGCTGCACATCTTTCCTAGCTCAGTCCCTCTGTCTAGCCAATCGGTACAGGTCCTTTTCTCCCTCCTCAGTGTCCAACCTTTCATACAACTCTTCATATGCCTTATACTTAACCTTTGCCACCTCACTCTTTGCCATGCACCTCATCTCCTTATACTCCTGTCTACTTTCTTCATCTCACTGACAATCCCACTGCATCATAATTTGCTAAAATACGAACTCAAATGATTATAAGTTTAATATTGCATATGTTTTGTAAAGGTTAGGATTATGGACAAGATTACAAATAATTCCCTTGAGCCATCTGTTTTGAAATAAATAACTGTTTGATAATTGTTCAACTATTTTGAAGTGCTGCATGTTCAGATGAGAAGTACCACTGTTTAAATAACCTAATCTTACATGGTAAAATAGAAGTAGACAATGAAAAATGGTAAAATAAGGCAATGCTGTGAATAGACGAATTGTTTTTGTAAGACAGAAGTTGCACATTGTTATAGAATTTACTTTCTTCAAAGCTGTAAGACTTAGGTTTCAAGAGTTTGAAGCTTTACTAGTAAAATTTCTGAATAAGTGAGTTTCACGACTATGTGGTTTAATTTAAGACCTGCAAGACACATGTGAAAATGAAATGCAGATGGCAAGGCCAGCAGTAGGCAGTCAACAGCATTTTACAGCAGCTTGGGTATTTTATGACATTCTTGTTTTTACACTGATGTGTTAAGTGCTTACTACTACTGACCACTCATTACTGTGTGTACCGCCACCATCAGCAGGTCCAGAAGCACCTATACAGTAATGCACACCATCTGCTAGCTTCCCCTGCTGAATCAAGTAAACCAGCAGCTCAGCTGCTCTAATGTTGGCTCTGAAAAAGCTACGGTTAGGCTTCAAAAATACAGCAGATCTTCCTAAAATCTTAGAATTTGTAATTAATGTTAATGATAATTTAATGAATAGTAAATCTTATCTATCTAAGATATATAGAATTCTTAGATCTTAATCTTTATCTTCTGATAACATATTCTAGAATTATTCTACAAAATTTAATGCAATTTTCTCAGAGGATAATAAAGTGTTAAAATCAGCAGAAAAAATACATCTTTGTTATACTGAAAAATCTTCACATGGAAATATTTACATAGAGCTTTTATCATACCGAATAAAATTACAGTAATGAACAAAGCTATCAAAATTAAATGCTGGAGATGTGAACTAGATATAGAAGCTGACTGGGTGCATATGGTGTATGAGTGTGTAATAGTGTTTCTGTTTTGGAAGGAAATTAATTCTTTTACACAAGCATTGTGGTCATATAGATGTAATATATCTAACTCATTGATTTTATTTAATTCTCCAATTCCTGCAATTATAAATAAGACTCAAGTGCCTCTTGTTTGGTCTATTCTAGGAATAGCTAGAAAAGTAATTAGTAAACCTTGGAAGAATAGAACTGTTCCTTCATGTAATACGTTCATTAATTTAGTAAAAGTTGTATGTAAAAATTATTTATTAACTATAAAGATGAGAACATCAGATGTTACACATTCTTATAAATCTTAACTTAAACTGAGTGACTTGCTTGAAAAATATTGATTGGTTTAGAATTTTAATGTGTATGTATAAACATATACATATATAAATAAATATATATAAATAAATAAATATATATATATATATATATATATATATATATATATATATATATATATATATACTATTTATGTTATGGACCTTTGTATATAGATATTTTTATGTTTAGTTACTTTTTCTGTTTTAAGTTGTTCAAATTTTAATAAAAAGTTAAAAAAACTAGATGTCAGGTATTAGTGAAGGGCAAATGGAAGTGGTCCATGTGAATATCATGGGGCTGTTCTTGTAATGGTAACCTTTAATTATGGCATATATTAGCTTAAAATACAAGCAAAAGAGCATCCGCATTATGGTATTTCTAGAGCTCCACATTCATTGCAGACATTTATTTTGGCTTCAGGAGCATAAATACACATAGAAGTGTTTATTTACTACCAAACTGAAGTGGTCATAAGGTTACATTTGTCTATTGGTCAGACAAATAACATGAGAATCATGCAAATTTGAATGACTAGTTGAGACTGTTGAACCACACAACATGGGATAGGATCATAAATAGGTATATCACAGCACTGAGCCCATAACATCTTTCCATGCTCTTCAAACCCAGTTGCTATGTCTGTTTGCAATTCATAAAATAATTGTATACAGCCATAATGGAGGAGTTTTGCACATTGCAAAAAGACATAAGGGATTTATACCTTACTGGATCTTTAGCAGTAGCTACAGGATCACAGGAGATTACTAGGCTATTGACCTGGAGGTTATTTTAAGTCTAGCCATTTCATCCCAATGTAATACCATAGAAATACTAGTCGGTACCTAAGATTTCACTTAGTGATGACTGCCCATGTCCAGGGGGGTTGTGAGCTCTATCCCCGTTAACAATTTACTGTGCCCCATTAACTCGTACAGGTTCCTTTTAAACAGTGTCATAGAGGTGCTCTGTTTCGCATGAATTGGTAGCCTGTTCCAAAGATGCAGCAGTTGCTGTGAGATAAGTCTGTCTCTCCAGCATGTCCTATTTAAGTCGCAGGCCATATTTAGGTCCCTGTAATGGGTAGCCATAGTCCCGTTTGATTTACGGATATGCTGCAAGTTCATTAGGTTTGGGTCTTGGATTGCTCTGTAGTACAGGCATAAGTCTCCCCTAAGAAGTCTATATGATATGGAGCATAGTGACAGGGACTTTAGTCGGTCTTTGTAAGACACATGCTGGAGTCCCTTGATCTTCTTTTTTACAAACCTCTGAAGTCTGTCAAATTGCTGCAGGTGCTTAGTATGGTACGTGCCAAATGGGGCATTATACTCAATTATGGGCTGGATAAGTGCCGAGTATAGGGGAGTTATAACTTAATTTGCTGTCGAGGTGAAGTTATAACCCCCCCTATACTCGGCACATATCTGGCCCATAATTGAGTATAATACCCCATGGAGCAGTGGAATGCTGAGATATCCATTCATGAGCTTTATGAATGCATTGCTGTGAGGACAGCTGTTTACCATACTATTGTGGTAGGCAGCATCTCACTATTGTACCGGTAACAGCACAAGGCGTCAGTTGTGCAGGGCATAATGCTCTTTTAGCTTCTGGTTTTTACCTCTGTGTCAAGTGCGTAACGGTTGCTTTTGTTGTTTGGACTCCTCCCTAATATTATGCCTAACTAATGTGTACTACTTCAGCTTCTGGGTCTATGCATACACAGATACTTAAGATTAATGTAGTACCTGTGAGTGATACCAACCTAGCAGATGCAAAGAAGCTATATAAGCAGCTCTTTTTAAAAATAACTGCACCAAAACTTCTAGGTTATGCCTAACCTAATCTACTGCACTGGTCCATAAAATAACAGTGGGATAAGCTGTACTGCCAATAAGGTAGTGGTGGGATAAGCTGTACTGCACAATAAGGTGGGGGTGGGATAAGCGGGTCTGTATTACAGTATTACAACCGTGAAAGTCCTAGTCAGCGAATATGGAATTATCGACACATATTGCCCAAACCGCGAAATTCGAAATCTCGAACTGTCATAGTCATCCAACCCCACCGCACGCTACATACTAACTACCCAAACAAAATAAATAAATCACATACATACACTAACCAAAACCCTACTTCTAACCCTACACTAAACCTTAAATACATTTCTACCTATGCACTTACCTTAACCTGCACCCTACCCCTAAGGTCCGTTACTATCGCACACTTACCTTACGGAGCTATACCCAAACAAAATAAATAACCCACAGATGTACACTTAACAAAACCCTACTTCTAACCCTATACTAAACCTTACATACATTACTATCTATGCACTTACCTTAACACGCACCCTAACCCTAAGGTCCGTAACTATCGCACACTTACCTTACGGAGCTATGTTGCAGAAGGGCCAACCATGACGATTCGACATTTCGGATTTCGCACTTCAGGATGATCGTCATTTTCTCAGTTTGACGTATACGTATCGATGTTTCCGTATTCGGGTAAGTGGACCTTCGCGATTTCAATAGGGAACCGGGATAAGCTATACTGTACAATAAGGTAGGGGTGGGATAAGCTGTACTGCACAATAAGGTAGGGGTGGGATAAGCTGTACTGCACAGTAAGGTAGGGGTGGGATAAGCTGTACTACACAATAAGGTAGGGGTGGGATAAGCTGTATTGCACAATTAGGTAGGGGTGGGACAAGCTATACTGCATAATAAGGCAGGGGTGGGATAAGCTGTACAGCACAATAAGGTAGGGGTGGGATAAGCTGTATTGCACAATAAGGTTGGGGTGGGATAAGCTGTACTGCATAATAAGGTAGGGATGGGATAAGCCGTAATGCACAGTAAGGTAGGAGTCAGATATTCTGTACTGTTCCATAAGGTAGGGGTGGGATATGCTGTAGTGCTCCATAAGGTAGTTGTGGGATATGTTGTACTGCTCCATAAGGTAGATGTGGGATATGTTGTACTGCTCCATAAGGTAGATGTGGGATATGTTGTATTGCTCCATAAGGTATATGTCGGATATGCTGTACTGCTGCATAAGGTACGGGTGGGATATGTTGTACTGCTACATAAGATAGATGTGGGGTATGTTGTACTGCTCCATAAGGTAGGGGTGGGATATGTTGTACTGCTCCATAAGATAGATGTGGGATATGTTGTACTGTTCCATAAGGTAGATGTGTGATATGTTGTACTGCTCCATAAGGTAGATGTCAGATATGCTGTACTGCTGCATAAGGTACGGGTGGGATATGTTGTACTGCTACGTAAGATAGATGTGGGGTATGTTGTACTGCTCCATAAGGTAGGGGTGGGATATGTTGTACTGCACTATAAGATAGATGTGGGATATGTTGTACTGCTCCATAAGGTAGTGGTGGGATATGTTGTACTGCTCCATAAGGTAGATGTGGGATATGTTGTACTGCTCCATAAGGTATATGTCGGATATGCTGTACTGCTGCATAAGGTACGGGTGGGATATGTTGTACTGCTACATAAGATAGATGTGGGGTATGTTGTACTGCTCCATAAGGTAGGGGTGGGATATGTTGTACTGCTCCATAAGATAGATGTGGGATATGTTGTACTGTTCCATAAGGTAGATGTGTGATATGTTGTACTGCTCCATAAGGTAGGGGTGGGATATGTTGTACTGCTCCATAAGATAGATGTGGGATATGCTGTACTGCTCCATAAGGTAGGAGTGGGATATGTTGTACTGCTCCATAAGGTAGATGTTGGATATGTTGTACTGCTGCATAAGGTATGGGTGGGATATGTTGTACTGCTACATAAGATAGATGTGGGGTATGTTGTACTGCTCCATAAGGTAGGGGTAGGATATGTTGTACTGCTCCATAAGATAGATGTGGGATATGTTGTACTGTTCCATAAGGTAGATGTGTGATATGTTGTACTGCTCCATAAGGTAGATGTGGGATATGTTGTACTGCTCCATAAGGTAGATGTGTGATATGTTGTACTGCTCCATAAGGTAGGGGTGGGATATGTTGTACTGCTCCATAAGATAGATGTGGGATATGTTGTACTGTTCCATAAGGTAGATGTGTGATATGTTGTACTGCTCCATAAGGTAGATGTGGGATATGTTGTACTGCTCCATAAGGTAGATGTGTGATATGTTGTACTGCTCCATAAGGTAGGGGTGGGATATGTTGTACTGCTCCATAAGATAGATGTGGGATATGCTGTACTGCTGCATAAGGTAGATGTGGGATATGTTGTACTGCTCCATAAGGTAGGGGTGGGATATGTTGTATTGCTCCATAAGGTAGGGTGGGATATGTTGTATTGCTCCATATGGTAGAAGTGGGATATGCTGTACTGCTGCATAAGGCAGGAGTGGGATATGTTGTATTGCTACATAAGGTAGGGGTGGGATATATTGTACTGCTCCATAAGGTAGATGTCGGATATGCTGTACTGCTGCATAAGGTATGGGTGGGATATGTTGTACTGCTCCATAAGGTAGGGGTGGAATATGTTGTATTGCTCCATATGGTAGAAGTGGGATATGCTGTACTGCTGCATAAGGTAGGAGTGGTATATGTTGTACTGCTACATAAGGTAGGGGTGGGATATGTTGTACAGCTCCATATGGTAAGGGTGGGATATGCTGTACTAATCCATGAAGTAGATGTGACGTATGCTGTACTTCTCCATAAGGTAGGGATCAGATATGCTGTACTGCTATATATGGTAGTGGTGGGATAAGCTGCATTGTTATATAAGGTAGGGGGAATTTTTCATGTGTAGTAAGATTCTGTGCTACACGTCTCAGCATGTTCTACATTGTTGACCAGTAAATCAGCAATCTGCATGCCACTAATGATAATTCGTGAATTCATGGACTTAACTTTTATTCTATCAACATGAACAGCTTCTGTAATTAAATGATCTTGTATTTGTATCTCTGAGCATGACAGTTTGTCACTTGTTTGCAGAAATTATTATCCTATACTACATGCTCATTAATTGTAGCTTTCTGAAGTGAAAAACTCATAAATTTTAGCTATGGGAAATCCATCCATTTTTAATTCAACATAAGATATTTGCCCATCAGATGAAGAATATACAGACATTTTAACTAAACAGTAAGTTAAGTGACATAAATCCTATTGAGAAATATTCAAAAAATGTGTATGGGATGAAAGCATAGGCATGTTGTCAATATTAGGTGCATTATTGAAAGGAAACTTTTACTGTCTGTTTTGTTTCAGTGATGCTATTTCTTACTAATCTGAAATGTTCTGGATCAATGGTTCTTTTATTGTAGAAGTCTTACTCTTAGTATGATGCAAGGAATGCAGGTTCAAGCAGCAACTCTGTTGTCCGAGGACCTGACTGTAGAGGTAACTCTAACAAACTGACAGCTTCACTTCACGAGGGGAGAGAGTGTAACTTTCCACCACAGGAAGGTTCCATAGTGGAAATCAAAGCTAGCTCAGAGCATTTGTATCACTTAAGTAAGCTTATTGGTAGTCATGAAATGCAGTGAGTTAAGTTAAGTAACCTAGATGGGAAGTAGGACATTCAGGAAAAGTCCCGGCTGTTACAGAATGAAAACCTTCCAGTCACTGATTTTCTCCCTTCATGGGCAACATACAAAATAGAGTGCCAATAAAGCAGTCACATATGGAATGGAGAGGGCCATGAAATAACAAGTAATTCTAAATCTTAGTGAGGTGGGACAGAACAAATAGGACACAGAGGGAATAGCCACAGAAATAGATAAATGCAAATCAAAAACTATTTGACAGTTCCATTTGCTCGCTATGTTGATTTAGTCAAAAACTGATCTCTATAGTAAGTACTGGGACAGTGCAATCTTAGCATAAATGACTCAGCAGACATTTTGTCCAACAGTAAAATTGTACTCTTTCGGTAAAGAACCATTCTCTAGTGTCTTA
>NC_056747.1:664512086-664604586 GCF_019279795.1 Protopterus annectens
AAAACATTATATAAACAGCTTTCAGTCTTACTAATTTATTTGAAGAACAGGTGAAGGTGGAAGATTTTAAAATTATATTGTTATATACGTAGAATTTGCAAATACAGTTGACACCATCATGCACTCTGAAAAAAAAAACAAACAAAAAAAAAGAAAATGTCGAATCATCAGGAGTTTTTTGTTGTATGTAGAATTTAACAGAATACTACCTATGAACAAAAATTGAGAAATATATAAATACTTTATAGAATCACAACACCTTTAAAGAAATTTTCAAACGTGATCAAACAACACAACAGGAAGTTAGAATGAGTTAATATCAAGCATTCTTGTCACTGTAACAAATAAAAATAAAATGATATTAGCAGTAGCATTTAAAAATAACAAAGTAATTTTTCAAGATTAGGCAAGATTAAGACATTATTCCTTCAAGTAATAAAATGTCATCCCCTGAAAGAGCAGGTGAGAGGGTTACATTTCATCTGTTTCCTTCCTGCATCCTGTAGATGTTAGAGGCCAGAGCTGAATAGTCAACAGTGACCGAACCTTAGAATAGCCAGTGTACTTGAGTAGTGAGTGATGACAGTACCATCCTGTCGTAGTCATGTCTTATTCATTGATTATGTACCTCTCTTCATTCAGTATTAGGGGCAATCTATAATCATCCACAGTGCGTCTGTGAGACATATGCGATGCATAAATATGCGCCATGGTGTTTGCAGTATGATCTGCCCACATTGGGTAGAAAGAATCCTCTGCAAACACTGAACCCTCTGTGTCATACTTTGCTAATGCAGTGCTGGGGTAAAAGAGTGAATGTATGCTGATAAAGTTTCAAAGGTAAGAAATTGGCTACCAAAGAGTACATAAAGGCTCGTTTGAAAAATTAGTGGTGTTTATTTGTATTTAATGCTGAGCTGTAACAGGACTGTCATTCAAGGGGGTAAGAACATTAAGAAGAAACACAGAATGAGTGAAACAATGGTGTGAAGCATGATAGCTGCAGTTAAATATGTAAAGATGTATGAAATGATCAGGGGTGTTGCCAGAAATGTATAGTTTGAATTAATAATATAATATTGGTGTCCCTCTAACCTGCCTCCCATTTTAAAAACATACGTATGTCTCTAAGTGTTAAGCTCCTACAGAGTGAATAAAGTGGAAATTATGTAGCATTTTCAGGTGTTGCCCCCTGTAGCAATCTTCTTCTTCTTCTTCTTTTGGCTTTTCCAGATTAGGGGTCGCCACAGTGGATCACCTGTCCGCTCATGATTGGCAGTGGAGTTTTACGGTGTTGAGTTGCCAGCTCGGTGCCCAACCTTCCACGGAAGACACACAAATGCACACACTCACACCTAGGGCCAATTTGGAGTGTCCAATCCACTTACAGCATGTCTTTGGGATGTGGGAGGAAACCGGACCACCCAGAGGAACCCCACGTGACCACAGGGAGGGCATGCAGACTCCGCACAGAAGGAACCCCAGCCGTGGATCGAACCGGAGAACCTCTTGCTGTGAGGTGACAATACTAACCACTGCACCACCATGGCCGCCCTTTGCCCCCTGTAGCAATATAATGCTAAAATATATTGTTTTCCAACTAAATAAGCCTATATGTAATCAAACTGTGTACAAATGTGGGTTGTAAGCATCACTTTAAATTGGTATTGACATCTTCTGACATTGGGAATGCAAACTATTTCTGACAGTTACTCAGAAAAATAAATTACTCATCTGAGTACACTGAACATGCCTACTGCATCTCAAAAAAGATACAACTGGAAAATCTTAACCTAATAAAACTTTTACATAATGAACATCTACTACTAACTGCCATAGAATAAAAAGATTTGGAGTGAAGGTAAAAGACTGCAACAACAGTAGAAGAGCCTTATGGAATGCTAATATGTACAAATACGATTGTTAGCTTAGTTTACTGACATCACTCCAGTTATACAAATGGGTACCCTGTCTGTGGCAAAATAAATCATATTGCTTTTTTGAAAAAATTCTCAACCATAATCAGTAAATCCAGGTTTGTTTCTTAATAGTGGTCACAGCAAAACAAAAAATCAATAACCAAAAAAAAACCCCAAAAAACTGACATAATAGTTTGGGAATGTGTGGCATCCTTGCATAGACATCTGTCCTGTGATGATCCTTGACTTCTTTTAACATGTTATTGCAATCTGGCATTTTATTTGTTACATAGCTTTGGTCATTTATGTTGTGTGATGCTCGTGGACTGGCCCAGTAATTAAGGAGGCTCAATCCTCACCACTAGCACCAGTGAGGGACACACACATTGGGAAGGATAACAAATACACGCACAGTAAAGTACAATTTCCCTTAAGAGCACACAGAGATCACAGTCAGTCTGGGGCTGATTTCTCCCAATCTCTCCAGATACCCAATAAGAGTCCCCACTGGCACAGCTATAGGGTACAGGTCTCAGCCTAGTGGTCAAGCTAAAACCTCCAGCACCCTCTCTGTCCAACCACTGATTCGTGTCCCTCCCAAGTAGCTGACACATGCACACACTTTGAGATATGAGTTTTATACAAACACACAGACACTCCTGGGGAAGGCTAGCACAGGTTCTCCAGATATTCCCCCTTCTCTGCCCAGGCTATAAGGTAGAAATCACTGCCAGCAACCACTAATATCAGCTACTAATAAGGCCTTCATTAAAGGGCATCCAATTTTACTGTGAAATATTATTATTATTCAATTAAGTATGACGAACAGCAAGGCTTATTGGAGTGGCTTGGACAGTATCACTATATACATGCAATGTACTCTACAGCTTAAATTATCTCTACACAAAACAGCCACAGTTGAAAGGTTTAAAATATTTAATAATAATAATATTTAATAATAAGCAATAAAAACACAAGACAAATCTCCTCAATTCAACACAGTCAAGAGTTCAGACACAGGAAAATGCTTAAAATAATGCTGTAGAACAGTCTGACATAAATACTGAAAACAGCTAGTCTAATCATACTGTTTTCTATTTCTAAGAGAAATGCTAAAGTCTAAGATCCTACTTACATACAGAGCAAGCAAGTGCTGGTGAGTGTCAGTTCTGAAAACAAATGCAAAATGCTCTCTCTTTCTCTATGAAATCTCTTAAATTGATAATACATCTCTGCTGACTCATTTTAAATTATATCATTCTTGACACTTCTCTGGCTCCCAGACTACCAGAAACTCTAAATTTACTTTTCTTAGTAAGCTTACACCTGGTCAGGAAGCCAGAGCAATAAAATACATTATACATGTAAAATCTAGCAAATAACTCGTCCTAAGACAATAGAAAGAATTCATTCATCCAGACATCCCATCTCCAAGCCCTGAGATCAAACAGTCATAAAATG
This sequence comes from Protopterus annectens, assembly GCF_019279795.1. NCBI lineage: Eukaryota > Metazoa > Chordata > Ceratodontiformes > Protopteridae > Protopterus > Protopterus annectens. Next base: position 664,515,467 of record NC_056747.1, read on the forward strand.
CTTTACGTTATCAGCTTTCTTCCAGCAGGGTGCACTGTGGTTACATTTTTGAAGTTCAGAACATATAACAGTTTTTCTTACATTTAGTTTTCTTACATTTGTAAAACAGCCTGTGGATTATATTAATGTTTACAATGACAGCCTTTCAGTTTTTCACATGTAGTATAACATTTTGTAATAAATTCAGATGGCAGTTGTAATGTCAAATTATATTGTCTAACCATTTAGCGTTTTTTGACCCTCTAATCATTGAGCTCCCCTACCCAGTACCTTAGCAATAGCTGGCCCAGTTATTCCCCAAATCAATGTAGTACTCCAAAGTAGGATGAGAGACCACAGTCATTTTTTTTCTCTCTCTAAGGCAAGATTTGGGTGCCAAGAGTGACTCAGCAGTGACATGCAGCACCAAGTCCTTTCAGTCTAGCCCCTTTCTGTTGTGGCTTGTGGCTTGGTTCCACAGTCACTGCCATCTACAGAAACACATACATACAGTGGATATACAAAGTTTACACACCCCTGTTAAAATGCCAGGTTTTGTGATATAAAAAAATGAGACCACAATAAATCATTTCAAAACTTTTCCCACCTTTAATGTGACCTATAACCTGTGCAATTCAATTGAAAAACAAACAAATCTGTTAGGGAAAAAATAGAAAAAAATAAAAAAATATACAATACGCTGGTTGCATAAGTGTGCACACCCTTAAACTAATACTTTGTTGTGTGTGCATACTCTTAAACTAACACTTGTTGAAGCACCTTTTGATTTAATTACAGCATTCAGTCATCTTGGGTACATACCTGCCATCAAATAAAGAGACTCTGATTAACCCCAAATAAAGTTCAGCTGTACTAGTAGGATTTTCCTGACATTTATGCAGTTGCCTGCTACAGCAAAAGCCATAGTTCGCAGAGAGCTTACAAAGCATCAAAGGGATCTCACTGTTGAAAGGTATCAGTCAGGAGAAGGGTACAAAAAAATTTCCACAGCATTAGATATACCATGGAACTCAGTGAAGACAGTCATCAAAAAGAGGAGAAAATATGGGACAACACTGACGTTGCAAAGAACTGGACGGCCCTCCAAAATTGATGAAAAGACAAGATGAAAACTGGTCAGGGAGTCTACCAAGAGACCTACAGCAACACTGAAGGAGCTGCAGGAATTTCTGGCAAGTACTAGTTGTGTACTATATGTGACAACAATCTCCTGTATTTTTCATATGTCTTGACTATGGGGTAGAGTTGCAAGATGGAAGCCTTTACTTGCACAGAAAAACATCCAGGCCTGGCTAAAATTTTCAAAACAATACATCAAGTCTCCCAAAAGCATGTGGGAAAATGTGTTATGGTCTGATGAGACCAAGGCTGAACTTTTTGGCCACAATTACAAAAGGTACGTTTGGTGCAAAAACAACACTTTGCATCACCAAAAGAACATCAGGCATCTGCTAGAAAGCTGAAGATGAAGAGGAATTTCACCTTTCAACATGACAATGACCCCAAGCATACATCCAAATCAACAAAAGAATGGTTTCACCAGAAGAAAATTAAAGTTTGGAATGGCCCAGACCTAAATCCAATAGAAAATCTGTGGGGTGACCTGAAGAGGGCTGTGTATAAGAGATGCTCTCGCAATCTGACAGATTTGGAGCGCTTTTGCAAGGAAGAGTGGTCAAATATTGTCAAGTCAAGATGTGCCATGCTGATAGACTCCTACCCAAGAAGACTGAATGCTGTAATTAAATCAAAAGATGCTTCAACAAAGTATTAGTTTAAGGGTGTGCACACACAACAAAGTATTAGTTTAAGGGTGTGCACACTTATGCAACCAGCATATTGTTCATTATTTATTTTTTTTATTTTTTTACCCTAACAGATTTGTTTGTTTTTCAATTGAATTGTGCAGGTTGTAGGTCACATTAAAGGTGGGAAAAGTTTTGAAATGATTTATTGTGGTCTCATTTTTTTATATCACAAAAACCTGGCATTTTAACAGGGCTGTGTAAACTTTTTATATCCACTGTATATGCATACATACAACCACACCATACCCAATCCTTGAATTAAATGTAGTGTCAGAGCCGTAGGAAGGGTAGGATGGGGAAGGGGCTATCACAGACAACAACTTGTGAAGACATAGAACAGTTTGACAGTTTACAAGCTACTATTAAGTGATCCAAACTACAGTTACTTATAGACAGCTGGAAGGAGCACTAAAAGGGTACGCTACTCCTGGCACCAAACTGCCTTGCTACAACTCTGTGCATCATGTTTATCATAGCCCCAGTACCCTGATGGGCTAGGAATGCAGTAGAGATAATCTCCTCCCTTTTCCTGAGATGGGTTAACCAACATCTGCCACTCACCCCCCATCTGCTCTTCCAGTTCCCCCATGCTATTAATCAAACATGGCTGACATGGGATGAAGCCAGGACATTATTTCTCTTATTGCTTCAGATTTGGGTCCTACAATTTAATTTTGCCACATTTTTGAGTATACCACCATGCCAGTTTATTATATGTTGTCACTCCTACAATATGACACTTTCAGTCCACCCCCGATGGGGCAACAGCCAAGGCAGTATGTACTGCATCATTCTGTGGGTTTTGTGGGGATTACCCTACCCTATCCCTATATTCTATGCCAGTAGTGGGAAGCTGTGCACTGGCCTTGGTTAACAGGTTGACCTTGGTTCACCTGAGCTTGCACTCCTTGAGAGGTGTTCCTCCCACCTGTGGTCCATGTTGTAGTTCCTTAAGTATCCTCCAGAGGTACTATTATAACATGAGTGAGGGCTACTCCTAAGCAGGAGGAGGAGGAGAGAGAAATGTGAATTGTTTAAAGTACCTGCAATTACTACTCCGCTGTGGCGATCCCTAACCGGGAAAAAGCCGAAAGGAGAAGAAGATCTAGGCTGCCAGACACATGATAGGTATTGCTGTTGTGCCATTTGATTGCAGGACATACATCTGTGACGATGGCAGTGGTAAGGAATTGTGACTGTTTGCCTTAGATAATGTGCTAAAATATTGGATTTTTGCAGACAGATAAAAGTCTGATTAATAAGATTGGATCTTAGAAAAGCTGAACCATGCATTTAGGCATTAGAAAACTGGGAGATAAATTCACAGTTTGTAGCTGTGAAGTTCTGATAGTCTTTAAGCAGGAATGGTACTAAAGCACTGAGTAAGGGAGGTTGCATACTTGAATGTCTGGAGCACAGGGAAGATGTGAGATGTACTATGACCATTAACTCTCTAACCGGTCATAAGTAACCTGTGACATTGTGCCCAGCTGTACAGGGCTCACCTTATGAAGCACATACATATACAAGAGGCCATCCAGGTAAATTCACAACCTTTTCAGGAATGACTGAAGGACTCAGAGTGTGCCGTAAGTGACCAGGCTCAAGAAAAAGAAGTCAGTTATCATATTGGCAGTGGTGTTGGAGGATCAGGGTGTATGCAATGAGCTGCTTAAAAAAACAAACAAACAACAAAACAGGATTAGAGTGTCAGAGAGTTTAAGACGGAAAACAGCAGATGGCAAAGGCCCTACACAGAGTAATGAACATATTGACTGGTATGCCTGTGATAACTGCAGTAAAATTAGGGGAGCATGCTTAATTAGGGAAGTGATATTAATAAGTAGACAGGGGAAGGGATGTTCACTGGATGTCTATAATGATCTAAAGAAGTTGACTTAACTGGCAACATACTGTAGAGGATGTAGGCAAAAAATAAAGCTTTTATTAATGACAATATCTTTTTTTTAAAACTAGGATGAGGAATGTCTTATGAAAAATGTTCATGATCTGCAAGTGTTCTGGTTTCACATTGATGCCAAACGCAGCCAGGAGCTTGATATATCTGACCAATCAGCTCTGGCTAAACAGATGGAAATCATTCTCCTAGATATCAGGGATCTGATCTTCCAAGTCAAGCAGCAGGTAAGTTATGTAATATAAAGGTTCCTTTTCCATTAGCTTAGCAAATCAAAGGGAGATGTCTTTTTGAAAATGTGACAGAAACTTTCTCTACTTTTGATATATGCACTGACCCTTAGCTAAGTAAGTGACATATACATTCATGGAGTACATATAAAATCTATAACCACCAGATATAGGTACACTGGGATGGAATCTGCCTCCACTTTTTATCCTCACTTGCCTGTTCATGCCTTAGTCATATCCCAACGTTCATTTTTTGGTTACATTTTCTGCTGTGACTGCACTACATTTGCAATTGGCTGAGGTCATTTTGCTGCAAACAGCTACTCATTTAACAAATGTATAAATTAAAAATATATTTGCTTACATACTTCCCTTTGATAAGATAACTGGGAAAGCTACAGCTTATCCTTCAGAGATATAATTTTGTAATGCAAATAAAGAAACATGACGCAAACAAGTTAAGACATACATAAGCCTCTCTTCCAAATGTGTATAAGAAAGGGTCAACATGTAAGGCATGCAGTAACAGTGTTAGAGCATATCACTCAACTGTCCGGATCTTTGTCTCATATTGTTGGTCTGTTGCTCATAAAATTTGTGCTTGTCTGTATTTTTGTGGCAAACCAGTGACGATTTAATTCATTAAGTATGACAAGCATTTGCCTCAAAGACCTCATATCCTTCAGAAAATGCATGGTAACACAAGACCTTTTATTTTAGTAACTTGCTAAGTTTATAACAGCAATATTTAAATGTGTCCCTATTTTTGGGGCTTTGTTCTCCCATTATTTATTTTATTTTGCATTTGTTAACCAGGGGTGCCTGACTGAGCCGAAAAGGCCCTTTTTCAGCAGAGGCCTGGGGAGAAAATTCCCCACATAGAAAAATTACAGATACATTTAGTTATTTAGACATGATCAGTATACACACAAATTACAAAAGACATGTTTTTACAGTGGTATGCAGCACATCAACAGTTACAGTGGAGAGAACAAACAAAAAATATTAATTTAAAAATAAAGGTAATTAATAGATTTGTGTGTACAGCTGAAATTTGGAACATAGGTAGAATACATACATAGTACACAGGTACAGTACATGCATTGTAGATTAGCCAGTGTTTGTGAGTAAGATTGAAAACTATTATCAAATACTCTAGGTTTAGTATGTGTACCTTATCCACTTTCACTAGCCTGGGGAGCAATCATGGCACTGCCAACTTTGCTTGAGATGTTGCCTGATGAGATCTTTAAAGGAGGCTTTGGATGATGCGTTTTGAATGCTAGTGGGGACAGAGTTCCATTTTTTTTACTTTGCCCATATTCTTTGTGTTAAGAGGTTGAGAGCTATGTGTTAGAGTAGTACAGCACACTTGATATAAATCTATTAAGTCAACTTGTCATGTTTATCATTTGCTTTAAATATTGCAGGTAACCAGACAGGTATACTTAACACGAATACTGCAGAACTGTCTGTATGCAGCACAAATTGCATCAGTGTTACAGAGCTTGCCAGTTAAGTACTGATCACTGAATGATTATTTAGATAGGGGTCTGACCACAGCTGTGTAAATCAGAGACGGTGTCCTTTAATTGACATGGGGTTGGACTTAGAGGCTAACCTGTTTATGCTGCAGGCATTGAAATGAGTGTAGGGATGGGATTTAGGGTAATGGAAAATCTAGTGAAAAAAGCAGCAGACCCACAATGCTTTGGGGCTTCTGTGTACACCAATAATGTGGCTACCAGAACCGTACAATTTCAGCTACTCACTGCTTACTGCATCCACATAGACTAGAACAGAACAGAAGAGCAAGTAAGACAACAACATAAACATCCAGTCAAATCAAATCAACATGACTTTTAGACAAGTCAAGCATATAGGCCAAGCAACGACGCTATCAGTACTTAAATACAATAAGTCACACAAATCATGATTCTAGTACTATGTTGCAGTCACAATATATTGAGCATTAAAGCACTAGGGAAGTTCATTCACTCATTCAGAAATGACAAAGTAAGATATAGTTGCTGGAATTGAGTTTTTTCAGAAGTTATAAGAATGAATGTGAAAGCTGAATGGTTTAAGCAAGTGAGAATCGGCACAGTGTATTCAGTTAGTGAATAAGGAAATTGTAGCGCTGCTTTATTAGGCCACAATACCTTCTCACCCCTTAGGTGTTAAAGAAGAAATGTGACACAAATGTAAAGATTAATCAAGCTTGCTTGTACTATACTTTATACCAATATAGGACTTCAGACATTAGGGATAATTAATAATTCTTGGCAGCATACATATTTGAGTGTCTTGTACATGAGTGAGTCATAACATACAAACCAACTTAGCTACAAGACTAGGATATATGAACTCTTGTTTAATATTTTGCTTGAAGATGCATATACCTAACTGCTTTTAGCTTTGTAAATGCATGCAGAAAATCCACACCACTACTGTTTAAATGTAGTGATATTTGTAAGTGCACATTAATATATGTATAAAATGACTTTTTTTGCTTATTGAGGAAGGCTTTCTGATTTTAAGATCCCCTGTCACAACATTTTTAGCTTCAGGCTGTCCAGGTGTGGAAGTTCAGCATAGTTACTTCTCTTTTCATTACTTTTTTGTAATTATTATTTTTGTATTTGTTTAGATTGCATTCTTGAATATCACTGCACCCCCATCTCCTGCAGGGATTGTCCCCAGTGAAATTCTGAGTCCACAGAATGAATGGCATGGCAAACTTCACGGTTATATTGTCCTGCGAGACTTGGAGAAGTATTTTGGTAGGATCATCCATGATTTCATTCTCATGAGGAACAAGTACAGAACAGAAACTCAGGTCCAAGTAAATCTGTGACCAGTTAGACCGTGCTAAGAACAGGTTAAACAGAATTGTCTTGTATCTTATTTAATTTGCCTTTCATTTCAAAGATGCAGTATTTTAAAACTACACTAGCAAAATAGTATTTATATTTATTTTTATATGCGAATGGGAAACATAACGTGGATATTTAAATTATTTATTTATTTATCTATTTATCTATTTATTTACTATGTTGTATCAAATTTGGTTTCACAGTTTCTAAGTCATCGCTATTTCTGTTTTTTTTTTTAAACATTAAACAATATCTTGTTAATTATATACTGTACATGTTTGCTGGCTCTTTATATAACAGTAATGAATTCTTTGTATTTCAAGTAAAACCTATCCTCTGGTTAAGATCACAAAAAACAAAACAAACAAACAAAACACGCTGGCATAGCATCAACAGACTGTTTTGTTCTGCTGTAATGTGAATAAAATAAAATCCCCTTAATCTGACACTGTAGATACTGTACCAAGTTTAATTGTTGCCCATCATAAGTGCTATGATAAGGAATAAAGATAGTACTTTAGCTGGTTAAAAGAAACTGTTTGTATCATATCTAATATGCGTTTCAAAGGCTTGAGGGGCAGTATTTTAAAACTACACTATTGATGTACTATGTATATCTATTTTTATATACTGACGGGAAGTATAAGATTGTGGATATTCAAATTTTTATTTATTTATTTATTAATTATGTTTTATCGAAGTTTCACAGTTTCTAAGTTGTCGCTATTTCTGTTTTTTTAAACATTAAAGATAACCTTGTTAATGATACACAATAAGTGTTTTATAAGAGTAGTGCAGTCTTTGTATTTCAAGTAAATCATATCCTGTGGTTAAGGTCACAGGAAAAAACATTCTGGCATAGCACTACAGACCTCTCTCTTGTTCTGCTGTACTGTGAATAAAATAAAATCTTCTTCATCTGACACTGTAGATACTGGACCGAGTTTAATTATTGCCCATCATAAGTGCTGTGATAATAAGGAGAAACAACACCACACTTTACTTGTCAGACCTGAACAAGAGGAAGGGGTTTAGGTATTGGCTGGTTAATCCTTCACTAGTACCTTTGGTCATTTTTTGAACCAAGAATGATACAAGGGGTCATAATATAGCTTGAAAAAATAATTAGAAAAAGGAAGGGTGGGTTATGCAAAAGGGACACCCTATAATTATCGGAGATATCATGTAATTCATCTTCCAGGGAAGTTTAAAATCTTTGTTTTAAATGCTTACTTGTAATTATCCAAAGCAGGAGGCAGACAACAACCCAAGCAGTTAATCACTAGCTCTGCCTTCCAGCAGGGATGTTATTTCCCTATAAATTTTTGTTGGAGCACAGAACAATGCAGTAGACAGAGTGTCAAATCCTGATGGAAGACAACCATGACAGTCACATAAAAAAACTAAGCTATTATATTAGAAAACTGAATAAAAATCAAGAAACATCACATTAAATACCAAAGAAATATTTTTGTCCCTCTTTTGACATCATTCTATTCAATGCGTTGCACAATTCTGAATCTGATTGCTTGACCAGAGTAACTGTCATCATCACTGGCAATTCATTTAAACATTGATATTAGCAGTAATGCTAAATTTATTCAACAAACAGATAAAAAGAGGAAACTTGTTTTATTTCTTAATATATCATTAAGTAAATTTGTTTGCACTTTCTTGTTTGAAGGGTCAGATTTGTTAAATTAAATGAACAGAAACTAGAATAATGCATAAAGAATCTGCAAAAGCAGTGAAGGACTCATATAATAGGAATATTGTATACTATTAGTATGTGCTATTGTGGCATTTAGTCACATTTGGTATGAGAATTTGGTCATGGTGGTGAATCTAGCAGGTGAAACTAAATTTTACAGCAACATATACATGTATAACATATAATTTCTAAATACTGAAAAATATCTGAGTGACTTTCTAAGGTTTTACTATTAGTTGTTTGCAGGGGTGGCTGTTGTAAGTCAATTCCCTGTTGTTATTGCCTATCTCTGTGTACGTCTTGGATCACAGAGGTGTACAAGACAGAGACAAATGTACACATGGAATTTTAGTTCCTTTTTACAAATTTGAGCTTAGGGAACAGCACAGAGTGCTAAGACAGCAAGCAGCTGACAAGCTATATACTGTAGACCGAGGTTTTATTCTTTCACTTCATGGATGTACAGTGTTTGAATCCAATAATTTAATGTTCTCAAATTATTAGTGAGAAGAGGCATTACTTACAAAGAAATCTGTTTAGATGGTCATAACTAGCTAAAAAAAGTTGTCAGATACAATGACTCATTTGGTTACAGGTTAGGTTGTAAATAGCTCTGAATTTCTTTTTTTCTGTTTTATGTATCAGGACGTATTTGATGTGTTAGTACTATGTTAACTGTGAAGGACAGCTTTTATATTAGTTTGTAGTTTTCATTACTACATCATCAGTGCTGTTCCACATTTATTTGTAATACTCATTACTACATCATCAGTGCTGTTCCACATTTATTTGTAACACTCATTATTACATAATTAGTGCTGTTCCACATTTATTTGTAATACTCATTACTACATCATCAGTGCTGTTCCACATTTATTTGTAATACTCATTACTACATCATCAGTGCTGTTCCACATTTGTTTGTAACACTCATTATTACATAATTAGTGCTGTTCGTAATACTCATTACTACATCATCAGTGCTGTTCCACATTTATTTGTAATACTCATTACTACATCATCAGTGCTGTTCCACATTTGTTTGTAACACTCATTATTACATAATTAGTGCTGTTCCACATTTATTTGTAATACTCATTACTACATCATCAGTGCTGTTCCACATTTATTCGTAATACTCATTACTACATCATCAGTGCTGTTCCACATTTATTTGTAATACTCATTACTACATCATCAGTGCTGTTCCACATTTATTTGTAATACTCATTACTACATCATCAGTGCTGTTCCACATTTGTTTGCAGTACTCATTACTACCTCATCGGTACTATTCCACATTTGTTTGCAGTACTCATTACTACCTCATCGGTACTATTCCACATTTGTTTGCAGTACTCATTACTACCTCATCGGTACTATTCCACATTTGTTTGCAGTACTCACTACCTCATCGGTACTATTCCACATTTGTTTGCAGTATTCATTACTATCTCATCGGTACTATTCCACATTTGTTTGTAGTACTCATTACTACCTCATTGGCACTATTCCACATTTGTTTGCAGTACTCATTACTACCTCATCGGTACTATTCCACATTTGTTTGCAGTACTCATTACTATCTCATCGGTACTATTCCACATTTGTTTGCAGTACTCATTACTACCTCATCGGTACTATTCCACATTTGTTTGTAGTACTCATTACTACCTCATTGGCACTATTCCACATTTGTTTGTAGTACTCATTACTACCTCATTGGCACTATTCCACATTTGTTTGCAGTACTCATTACTACCTCATTGGCACTATTCCACATTTGTTTGCAGTACTCATTACTATGTCATTAGTGCTTTTCCCCATTTGATTGAAATACTCATTATTATGTCATTAGTACTTTTCTTTTCTTACATATGTAAAGACAGCAGAATGACATGAGTATTGTCCACTGATGGCTATTAAGCAGCAAGGGACAAATGGAGTAATTAAGGAGAATCTATCTGTGAATGCCTACATGTATATGTTAAACAGGTGCAGGAAAGACTGGATGAGTATAGTAAAACTGCATTCCTTTTATTTTGTTTAATTTTGTTGTGAAGTAGAGCCTATTGATCTTATGGCTCTTCTTCAAAGGAGATGCAGGATGGTGTTTATAGTTAGGGAGAGAGGAAGGAGGGGAAGAATTTTGCATGGCACTAGTGGAATTCCTACAATGGCCTAGAAGATAGCTATGGTGTAATGATAGAAGTCTAGATGTTTGAGTCAGTGCAAGATGCATCTATGCCACAGTGTGAGGATAACTGTAGTTGTGGAATTGGACTAAGGTCCCTAAAGTGAAATGAATGATCATCTGATCTGAATACATGGAGAAACAGGACCCCTGCCCCCATAGCCATATGGTCTCTTGATGTTCAGTGTCAAATATGAACTGAGTATAACAAGCATTGATACAACAGACTATTGCATCCATAACTTGCAGCTTACCAGCCTTACTTTAGTCAAGAGCAGGCTAAAATCAGATGTCGAAAAATAAAGTCCAAAGGTGACACCACGGACAAAACAGCAAAGTCCTTTAATGAAACAAATAAAATCAAGAAATGTTAGCGCTTTCGCGTACTCTTACTGAATGCTTCATCTGACATATAAAATCACCCATTCCATTTACATATAAATAATAAAACATATCCAGTTACATTCCTCCTTCAGTAACTCACTCTAATACTTAAAGTGATATTGTGGTAAATATTCAAAAGTAAAACACAATAGTATAGTATCCTATTGTATAGCATCTCTCCACTTATAAAAACCTTATATCAACTCATTCCCTCCAGCACAGCTCTTTTGAGTGAGTACCTTCGACTCCCAGTAGGTGTGGCTTGAGCCTTTAAAAAATGAAGTTATCACCTTACAGTTCTAACAAATACTCATTGACAGAGGTCAAAAATCAATACAATTGTGTTTGCCATCATGTATGTTTCAGGATAAAATCTTCTGACACCTTGTATGTAACATGATTTTGGAATTATTAATGCAAATATGAACAAGAAATATTTGACACCTTGAGGCATCAGTAGGGGGTAACTGCAGATGCACCTGGAGGCGTCAGTCGGACGTAATGAGTTAACATCACCATCTTATGAAAACTGATTATATGGAATAAGTGTATATATATATATATATATATATATATATATATATATATATATATATATATATATATATATATATATATATATATAAAAAACATGTATAAAAATATACATGTAAAAACACATATAAATACAAAAACAAAACTAAAAACATCTATCAATGCTTGAAAGGTTTAGCAATCAAAAAGGGTTTGAGAGAAATTTGTCACTCCATCAGCCAGCACTTGACACAGATGGGTCAATGTTTGGCTACTGTAAACTATAAAACTCAAATAGTGAAATATTGAATATAAAACAGCGAAAGGGAAAATTATCGAACAAAGACAACCGCGAAAAAAAAATACATTGAATGGCCATAGTTAGCCAACATTGCAAACACAACCAAGCAAGGTGGGTGGCTGCATCCCCCACACCTCCCAATGTGGGATGGGCTGTGCCCACACCCCTCCAACTATATATACCAACTCCAAGATTGCACTACAGTGGGGAATAGGTGCAAATTTAAAAGGTTTACTTTCACTTATCTTATGCATCACGTTACTTTATGGTTGTTGGCACTCCAGTGAATGGCAATCTTCTCCAAGATGTTGCAGGTTTATAATGGAAAAAAAGGAGGTTGATATAGCTAGTAGTGGACTGTGCATGAAGCAGGAAGAAAGATATTGAGGGTTAAAGACAGGAACTTCCAGTTTGATCTTCTAGTGGTTACTAGTATGAGCAAAGGAAGTGACACGAGAAGGAGCTTCCAAAGACAGTTTGTAGGAGGGATAAATAAAGAGCCAATAAGTATAAAAGATTAAATGAACAACACTATTCGGTTGGGTGTGGACCCTATATTCAAAATCTATGGAAAACAATGAAGCCCGTATCTCCACTCAAAACTTAATCTTTGATGTAGAATCTGTGTTTGTGAATTCTAATGAGTCATCGTTGAAATTATTATCTAGGACAGGGGTAATGAAAATGATGGAGGGTGATGGATATGGATGGAAATCTTTCCAAAACCTGCATTTAGAGGAACACACGGAAAGCATACCAGCCATACCAGGTTACTCATCCAATCATATATTCAGACCCCTAACTGTGGGCAGCAAAGCAAAAGGAGGTGGAGCTGCAATATATGTAAAAGACATACACCCTTCCAGACTGGTCAACCAGAATGATGCACAGGAGACACACCAGGTGCAGTTAAGCATTGACAAGACCCCTATTAAAATAATAGCTAGCTGCAGGCCCCCAACTTTGACTCAAGATGCCCACTCCATCTATCTGGACCTCTTCGAATCTATCAAGATTCAACCCTTTACCCTGATCCTGAGTGACTTTAACTATCCAACCATAGATTGGAAGAACTACTCATGCCAAAACACAAATGCCCAGAGATTCATTGATTTCTTCAATGCAAATGCCTTGGACCAGCTGGTCAACACCCCCACAAGAGGTGAAAATATCTTGGACTTGGTATTAACCAACATGAGTAACCACTGTAGCATCCCTACAGTGACATCCTCCCTGGTGAGATCACCTCACAAAGCGGTCACTTTCAAAGTCACCATCACCCCCCCCCCCCAGCTAGGTCAAACAAAAAAATTCTCCAAAGTTGATTACAACCTCCTTAGAGAAGGTATAAACAGCTTCACAGCCCCCTCCCCCTCCATAGGAACTGGCACCAAAGTACTATATGAGCATTTATATAGCTACATTTAATCAGGAATACCTGACAGGACAAAATCCTCCTCCTCAAGGAAGAGTAAACCTGTCTGGTGGACATCTGTAATAAATAAACCCTATAATAAAAATAAAAAAATTGCTGTCCAGGACCAAGCAGGAGCAGGTGCCTAATTTGAAGCAATCTCTCCTTAGCTTGAACAAGTAAATAAGAGCACTAGTGAAATCCTTCAAAGCAAACTTTAGTCTAAACTGGCCACATCTACTAAAGACAATCATAAGGCCTTCCTCATGTGTCCGCAATCTCAAAGGAAGCACTCAGATCTGTTCAGAACTAGTGGTCAAGGATACCACATACACAAATGCCGTAGATATAGCCAACTTGCTGGCAGACAGGTTCAATGAAAACTTCACCCCTCTGTCCCCCCATCAGTAAATCAGGGCATCCCCAGCACCCCCCCATCTCTAGGGAGCAAGTCATCACTGCCCTCTCAAAGGCAAAAAATACAGCTTCCATGGGACCCGATAACATCCCAGGCTGCATCCTATATGAACTCAGGCAGGAACTTGCAGCACCATTAGGCACCCTGTTCAACCAAAACCTACCAGCTTCATCCCAGCTGAGTGGAGGACAGCCAATGTTATTCCTTTTACGCAAAGGTGGAGCATCCACTGATGCAGGAAATTATAGACTCATCAGGCTAACTAGCCTGATCAGCAAGGCCATAGAGTGGATTATCATGGACCTCATAAACAAGGACATTGGCAACCTCCAAGCACTTGATCCCACACAGTTTGATTTCATCAAGGGGAGGTCATGCCTGTTAAATTTGGTCAACTTATTTCAGACAGTCACCAAAGCCATGGATGAGGGGAAGATGGTGCCTCTAACACTGTTCCCCACTTGGGTATAATAGATACACTTTTTCAATTAGGCATCAATCCATATGTTACCAGATGAGTAGCAAACTGGCAAACTGACAGAAACCACCTAGTCAAAATAGGGGAAGTTACTTCAAGCAGTAGATGTAATGAGTGGTGTGCCCCAGGGATCGGTCTTGGGGCCTCTGTTGTTTGGGATATACTTTTCTGAGGTGCAGACCAAAAATAGTGGGCTATGGCAGACCAAGTTTGCCAATGACTGCAAGCTGGGTGCTGTCATCAATTCCCCCAATGATGTGGACATCCTCTAAGAGGGTCTCACCCGAACAAATGACCGTTGCCTGAAACATGGCATCAAACTGAATGCCAACGCATGCATCATCATCCCCTTTGGGGAGAATGACATCCCCACAAATTATCACATTAATAACAAGGTCCTAAGCACATAATTAGTCGTGAGGTTCTTGGGCACCCAGGTTGATAGCAAACTGACTTTTGACCACCATATTGCCTCCATTGTACAGAAAGTCTTTTACATGGCCCACCTCATTATTAAGAGCATCTTATCCAGGGAAAAGGAGGTCCTAACATCCCTGTATTCTTCCCTTGTAAGACCCATTATTGTGTACAATGCCCCTTTTGGCACATACAGCAGATGGAAAGACCACAGAGGTTCCTCACCAGGAGAATCCAGGGTCTCAAACATCTACCCTACACAGATAGGCTAAAGACCCTGTCCCTCTACTCAGCCTCATACAGACTCCTCAGAGGTGACCTCTTTCTGGCATACAAAGCAATCTCAGACCTCGCCTTGATGGGACTGCTGCATATCTGCAAGTCAAGCTTCACTCGAGTAACCTGCACGCGTGACCTCAACCTGTTCTGTGTATCAATAGGACTTATTGGCAGGACAGAATTGTGTCCCAGAGAGTCCCCATTCTGTGGAATAGACTCCCTCTCCATGTCAGAGTTCCTCATTAACCCTTTTTAAGCGTAACCTGGATAACTGGATGGGGAACAGAAAATACCCCCCTGGTGATCCACCTGTGTCCCTGCCAGACAGGGGCATCAGGTGTTGACATGTGAGAACATGAGCTAAATTCTTGGCTAGGCTTATAAAGGCCTCAGGGCCAATAGTCTAGCAATTTACTATGATCCTATGATCCTATAAGCATGGCAGCCTAATCTCTGAATTCCTGCAGTATGCTGCTGTCCCAGAAAATGGATTAAGAAATGGAAGGCATAATTATTTTTCAGATACTCCAAAAGCATAGATGCATTGTAATTACCTTATAAAGACCACAGGCTTATCTCCCTTTCTGAACTGGTGACAGTAAAATGATGCTGAACTGAGGGAGTGCACAGTGATACTAACAGTGAGGGGTACATTTTGTACAAGGTGATAGTATTTATATATACAACAGAATATAAAGTGGTAGCTATGAAGATGTGAAAGAATTGTATTATGTGAATGTATTCCTCAGGGATTTTGAAGGGAATGTGTTCTTTTGTCGATCTTAATTTTATTGAAAGTAGGCCTGCAGATTAAATAAATCAAACAACAGTTTCAGCTATTTAAGTATTTTTAATTGTATTTTTGAAGGGGAATGTTATTTGAGTTATTTGTTATATTTTTTGATTGTTTAGCTGTTACAGCCTTTATTATTTTTCATTTACTTGAACTATATTTGCAGTTCTGTTTCACTGTTTTAGTGATCAATGTTCTGCATTTGAAAGCGAACTGGAGTTCCGATGGGGTGGGTGGTAAGGGCTTTGCCTCTTTTCCAGCATGAAGTGGAGTTAATTTATTTAAGCATGGAGGTAGGTGTACAGGGTAATGTGCCCCATGTAATAAAAATGTTTATTTTGTTTATTTGCTTGTTTAAATGAAACTGCATTATTTCGTAGCATTACTCAGTCATGTAAATTCATCCAAAGGATTTTAATTTGTGCAGGCCATAATGCCAAAATGTGAATCCAGTTTTGAATACCATAATCTTCACTGTTAATTAGTAAATATTTATGTGCCAAGCATGCATGGGTAGGCTATTTCTTCCTGTTTTATAATGTTTGTTTTTTTTTGGCTTTTCCCGGTTAGGGGTCGCCACAGCAGAACTCCGGTCCGCTAATGATTGGCAATAGATTTTGATGTGCTGGCTTGCCGAGCCTAACGCACAGCCTTCAATGAAGGAACGCCCTTTATACCATGACCCCCCATTAATATTCCAAAACGTGCACCCTGATTGGCCAGCGTGCATGTTGTAAATCGACTTATACTAATGGAAAAAGGTCCGGTCGCCCGGACTTTTTCCATTAGTATAAGTCTCTTAAAACACTGTCTCACTATGTTAAAAGAGTTTAACATAGCGACACAGTTTTAAAAAAAGCAACGGAGATCTCCGTTGCTTTTTTTAAAGCTGTCTCGCTATGTTAAACTCCTTTAACATAGCGACGCAGTGTGTAAAAAGCAACAGAGATCTTGCTTTCTCCGTTGCTTTTTTTTAAACCTGTCTCGCTATGTTAAATGGGTTTAACATAGCGAGACAGCTTTAAAATAAGCAACGGAGATCTCCAACGTTACCATGGTAGCAACTGAGTAAGAATCCTGAAGCTGAAAACAGAATGGAGTATTACTCTTTCATCTCAGATATGGACTTCCTCTAACAGCCTCAGGATAAAGGAAAATATGTCCACCTTTCAAATGTAAAATGTATGTTTAATGATGTATTTTGCTGTATAAAAACATTTTCTTTTGTTTTTGTATTGCATACTGGTGATGGTCTCCTGGGCTGAAATTGAAAATGGTTCATCTGGATCAGTGGTCTGCCTTGGTTAACGAATAATAAATAAATGATTAAGTAAATAACTAAATGTGAAAAATATTTTCGACTTTGTTGATCATTTCCTGATTGGAAAATTTTTAAGAAGGTCTAATTATCTGGCAAATCTGGAGAAATTATTTGAAAACCTGATGTTGCTTTGCATCCTCATATACAGGGGTAAACGATTTTTAACACCAAGAGCTCATTAAAAATGTTTGACGGGAACCGTCTTCCAAAACTACATTTGCTGTACGTTTATGCTATTTTTTTCATAAGATGTTATAAAATTAATTTGTCATTTCTTCTGACTTTGCACTTTTAAGCAATTAATGTGTGTGATAGTTAAAGAATATAGTGCTGGAACTGAATTTACTTAAAGTTTTAGAAGGGCGATGCTTACTGAATTTTAAGGTTAACATAGCAAAACCTCTCAGACAGAGGTTACAGGTAGGGCTAAAAGATTTTCAGAGACCAATCTCAGTTTAGGTATCTGAGCTGTGCAGTTATGTTATGTAATGGCCTCTTTCTTGCTTAAGTACATAATTTATTAAAGTGGCATTTTGTTCTTGAGGAATACAGTGGAGATATAGTCCAGTGTAATTGTGTCCTGCTCATATTGCATGGTATTCTGTAAGAATTTATATGTAGCATGTATATTTAACAGATATGCGAGGTGCTAACAGAATGTGTAATCCTTTCTGTTTCTTACTGGATTTATTATGGGAGGAAGCAATATCCTATAACAGAAACATTAAGCATTAAATATTTTAAATAAATGTTGCTATTATCTTTGCTCATGATGGCTAATCACTTGGTTTAATTTCTCCAAGTCTTTTGGGTTTTTAATACCATGATGGGAATGGACCTCATTCCAAAGTCAAAGTAGGATTAAAGTTTGTGAAACTGGTATTGTTTCACTTTTTGCTGTTAGTCAAAAGTGCTCTATGCAGCACCCGCAATCTGCCCAGAATTGACTCCTTCTGCAATTGATACAGTTACATGTATCTGTAGCATATCCAAATAAGACTGTAAATTATTTTTATGAGATCCCTTGCTCCTAGTACTATTGGAACTGTCTGGGTATCCTTCTGCCATATTGCTCTTGCTTCTGCCTGCAAATCCTGGCATTTTATGACTTGGTGTCTCTCTGTACATAAGACACTGTAATCACTGGGTATAACAATTTCCACAATTAATGCTACTTTTGCCTTCATTTCAACTACTATATCTGGTTTTCTTGCATCTGTTTTTTGAATTGTTGGTAATGGGTTGTCCCATGTGATATAAACTACATCATTCTCTATAATGTTTTGTGACTCGTGTACAATGCTTCTAAACTACTTCAATATTGTAATGTTTGCACAATCCCTATTGCAACAGTCTTTTAACATTATTATGCCTTTCAGTATTCGGGTCCTTTGCCATTAGTGTATCACACCCAGCAACAAGATGTGCGACTGTTTCCAGTTTTGTTTTACAAAACCTTCATTTGTCTGTTTTGCTCACATGTTCAATGGACTTTGCAAACCAATCCATTATCCTGGGCCGCCAATATTAATTTTCATCTTTTGGTTTAAATTCACCTCTCCTTAACCATTCCTGTGTCAGATCCTGATTGACATGAGGTTGTCCTAGGAGTTTTCTGTATTTGAAACTATATTTATGTTTTTTCTCATCTATCCTTCTCCTTAAATTCTTTTGTATTTTGGCACATTTGGTTGTAGCCTGATTTTTGTTTACTTCTGGCTTGGTTCCTGTTCCTGCTTGACACTGGAATGCTTCTGCTAAACAAAGTGGGACGTCATCTTTGATTTGTTCTCTTCATGTTTCAAAACTTTCACTATGTTTGGATCTGATGAGGTCAACAGATATGTATACACTCCTACGCTGGCAGATCTATATATGTAATCAGTTTCAAGGAGGCCCATACAGTCTTCAAAATGAGGGATATATATAATCTTGATCTAAACTGATTTTTATAGGTCATCTGAGAAGCATGAAGCATTTTTCTTGTTTTCCTGTGCAACTGATCCAATACCCTTTGGGACCATTCAGTAACCCCATAACTGTAAGAAAAGGAAGGACACATTAGTTTATTGCTTGGATTTTGTTCCTAGATGTTAGGGCTGTTTTCAGTACTAATTTCAGTCTTCTAAAATATTCTTTACTGAGTTTTATTTGCATTTGTTCATGTTTTATTGTCAATCATTCATCAATTCCTAAATATTTATATACACTCTCCTGGTTAAGTTCCTCTGCATCATATTTCTGTCCCAGACCAAATAACATTCTTATATAATCTGAGAAAGTTTTGACCACGTCCAGCTGTGCTTTCACCTCCTCATCTGATGAATTATACAGTTTTAAATCATCCACAAAAAGAAGATGAAAAGTCTTTACACTTTGATGTGGTCTGGGAGCCAAATTTTAACCATGACCTAATCTATTAAGTAGACAAAAGAGCAGCAGTGACAAAGAGTCACCCTGGGATATCCCCCTTTGAATTTTTATCCTGGGAATAATAACTTGTCCTTTATTATGGCTTAGCTGCATAAAGTGGTTTGCCACTGTTTTATGGTCATTGACCACCATGTTGCTTCTGTTGTATGGAAAGCCTTCTGCATGGCCCACCTCATAAGTAAGGGTATCTCATCCAGGGATAAAGAGGTCATAACATCCTTGTACTCTTCCCTTATAAGGCCCATTATTGAGTACAATGCCCCTTTTGGCATGTACCTTACAAAGCACATGCAGCAGCTGGAGAGACCACAGAGGTTCCTCACCAGGAGAATCCAAGGCCTCAAACATGCATCATATACAGATAGGCTAAAATCCCTATCCCTCTACTCAGTTTCATACAGACTCCTCAGTGGTAACCTCTGTCTGGCATACAAGGTGATCATGGGCCCCATCTTGATGGGACTGCTGCATATCCGCAAGTCAAGCTCCACTCAAGTAACTTACACAGGTGGCCTCAACCTAGTCTGTGACATCAACAGGACCTATTCGGAGGACAGATATGTGTCCCAGAGACTCCCCATCTATGGAATAGACTCCATCTCCATGTCAAGCAGAGTACCTCTTTAACCTTTTTTAAATGCAGCCTGGATAACTGGATGGGAAACAGAAAATATACCTCAGGATTCCACCCGTGTCCCTGCTGGGCAGGGGCATCGGGTGCTGACTTGTCTAAACATGGGCTATACTCTTGGCTAGGCTTATAAGGGCCTCAGGACCAGTAGCCTAGTAACTTCCTATGATCCTATGATCCTATGTAATCTTTACTGTTGCCTTTGTAACCTGGGATATGGAAAAAGATCTACATATATTAGTCCACTTTTATCCAAGTTAACAAATACTTAAATCAATAACAATAAAATTTCAGAAATAGCTATAAGTGGGGTGATGTATGAGCAATGCCATTTCCAAAGAGTAGCCTGAAATTATTATTATTGCTAAGTATTCTGAGGAAGTTCAACATTTTTATTTGTTTTATTTTTTTTTTTTTTGTGGAAACACATTGACTTTAACAAGGTATGGGAATTAACTGAGTAAGAAAGTGTAACCATTCAGAGCAGGTGCAGGATATGATTGGAAGCCCAAGAAGGAAAAAAGGGGTAATATGAAATCAACATATGTAATAAAGGGGTAATATGAAATGAACATATGTAACAGAGATCATAAATTATTCATATTTTCTGTCACTTCGAAAGGGGTAATATGAAATGAACATTTGTAACAGAGATCATAAATTATTCATATTTTCTGTCACTTCGAAAGGGGTAATATGAAGTGAACATATGTAACAGAGATCATAAATTATTCATATTTTCTGTCACTTCGAAAGGGATAATATGAAATGAACATTTGTAACAGAGATCATAAATTATTCATAATTTCTGTCACTTCGAAAGGGGTAATATGAAATGAGCATATGTAACAGAGATCATAAATTATTCATATCTTCTGTCACTTTGAAAGGGGTAATATGAAATGAGCATATGTAACAGAGATCATAAATTATTCATATTTTCTGTCATTTTGAAAGGGGTAATATGAAATGAACATTTGTAACAGAGATCATAAATTATTCATATTTTCTGTCACTTCGAAAGGGGTAATATGAAGTGAACATATGTAACAGAGATCATAAATTATTCATATTTTCTGTCACTTCGAAAGGGGTAATATGAAATGAACATTTGTAAGAGAGAGCATAAATTATTCATATCTTCTGTCACTTTGAAAGGGGTAATATGAAATGAACATTTGTAACAGCGATCATAAATTATTCATATTTTCTGTCACTTCCCACTATAGCCATTAATAGCAACTCCACTGACTCCTTTGTCAGTACTTTCTGGCACACAAGGGCATTGGATATGGGAGGCGTGAACCAGGGGATGTGATGAGTTAGAACATTTTACCAAGTTTCATGTTTCAAAATAAGCATGATTCTTAGCAGCATCATCTACTTAGTGTTGCTTGCAGCATCTGACAGGAATGGTGGTGTGTGTAAAGTACTTATTTTATTTGTTTACCAGGTAATGCTCTGATCAATACTGTCCAATTTCTTGTTTTGCTCAGACAAAATATTCATTTATTTACTGTTTGCTCACCAGGTAAGTGGTTTGGTCTACGGACCCTTTTCAGCCATGAACCAAGCTCAAAGAGCAGAAAATATATCACAGTCCTTCAAACAACACAAAATGAGCAAATAGCAACATTCAGAATGTAATGGTAAGATGCAATGCAGATATCGTAAGATCGGGTAAGATTTAAAGATGCAATCACAGTGCATTGAGATAAGAAAAATTCTAGGAAATGACAGCTAGGTTATGCATAAAATATAGCATAATTATACATACAATATATAAACTTCTAAATGCATTGTGAAATATATGCATATAAGGTGCCGCTTTAATACACTGAAAAGAGTTCCTAATTGCATTCTATTATTCATTATTAACCATCAAAATATTTCATAAACAAAAATGGCAGAAATGTAAGTAATAAGAGTAATTCAGATTAGTTACACAGAACAGTTATATATATTATAGTAGGTAAGTTAGCCTATAATGTACAACATTTACATTAATTTCTAAAGTGTGCCAACCTTCGGTGATTCTGTGAGATGAGCAGAAAAGAGGAAAGGAGATAGGGATAGTGTGTTAGGTGGGATAACCTGTGTTGAAGCAGGAGCATTTAGCTTGGATGAAGAGCTACTTTTTGAATTCTAGTGTGAATATTTAGGTCAATGGGGGCAGCTTGCTAAAGATTAGGTGCCTTACAGGAAAATGGATATGCAGTGCTGTGGAGTTTGGTTCTATGGGTAATGACAGTTGGTGTGGTTTTTGAGTAGTGTCTCTGGTATGAGTTTTTTTCATGAAGTCTAGATGCAAGGGGAATACGTTTCTGGAGGTGGAGTAGTTTTGTAGAGTTGGGATCCTACCAGTAGGTTAAATCTTTGTTTTATAGGTCCCCATTTGGCTTTTTGTATGGTGAGCAATGCCCATGGAGGAATGAGTTTGTAATGAATTGGCATATGCTGTTGCAGATTATCTTTCGGAGTGTGGTGGGGTTTTTCTTGGTGGCAGATGCAAAAATGGGTTGTCCATACTATAGTTGAGAGAGAACTTTTTAGCAATGGCTACTCTGGTTGGTTGAGATAGAAAAAGAGTGATATATTTGACCCAGAAGACTAGAGAGTTTATTTTTGCTCTCACTGTCTGCGTGGAAATGAATGTTTGGGGATTGTCCAAGCCATAATCCTAGGTATTTAAGGGTGGAGGATGTTTCCATGTTATCCTTTTTGTATGGTATGATTGTGTAAGTCAAGGATAATTTAAGAGTCAGATGCTTGGTGAATTTTCTGTGGAGTTCCAAAATGCATAGAAATACATCATTTTTGCCTAGATCCTAATGTTAAACATTTTTTTTTGCATTCAAAATATTTCCCTTTCAAAACTTGTCATATTTCTTCTGCAGTTTTTCTGCTGAAAGCATCACTCCAAATAAATTACTTTTACATAGTGACTGTTTTACTTCCATATAGTCTGTTATTAGTCTTTTGTGCATTTGTTTAAATTTTAGCTTGGTAAAATTATCGAGTAGTAATTTAACCTTTATAATCCCATGATCACTCTGAATTGATAGTTGTAAACTTGATGTGAAATAACAATTAGTTTAATAGACACGCAAACAATGTCCAGTGCATTCCTTTTTTTTTTTCAATTTGTAGGAATTGTTATTCCGGAACATACACTGTAAATAATTTAATTACTAATGTTGTTTAATCAATATTATACCATTCAGTATTTTTCAACATATTCAGCATGACTTATTTGTATTTGTGTTTGTTCATCAGTAACCCCCCCCCTTTTTTTTACGGTTCATGAGAGCAGGCAAAATGGGGGGGGGGTTGTTATTGATGAATGAGTACAAATACAAAGAAGTCATGCTAAATCTGTTGAAAAATACTGATGAATATTTAGAAGTTGATTTTGGGAAGATACACAAAAGTTATAAAATGGTTCACAGTTTGTTATATGAATTATTAATGGAGGGTTATATTACATATGGTGTATATGACACTATGTTTATAGAATCACTGAAAATAGGAGTCCTATTTGAAATACCAAAGTTACACCAAGATAGCTATAACCCTCCATTTTGTCCTATTGTTTCAGCCCCTAATAATGTTTGTGACGGCATGGCTTTGTATTTGGACAGCCTATTTAACCCGCTAGTACTTAAAAGACTCATGGGACCTTTTAGAAAAATTAAGAAGTTTTAATATAAACTATGATTATAAGGGTAAAAATATTAATTTCATTACTGTAAATGTCAATTATTTGTTTACTTGTATACTTCACATTAAAGGGATAGAAGCATTGAGGTGTTACTTATCCAAATATACTACTTTTTCATCAGATAAGATATATGTTTGTTGCATCTTAATGGAAGTAATTTTAGAAAACAACTATTTTATATTTGACAAACCATATTTGAATCAAATTCAGGGAGTAGCTATGGGGGCCAGTGTGGGGCCATCTTATGCAAACTCAGTAATGGAATGGTGGAAACTAGAATTGCTGGTCAGATTTCCTTTTTATAGCCAAATTGTGTTTTATAAACATTTTATAGATGACCTCTTTTTTATAGTAGATTTAAAACAAGACTGGACCCCTCTAAAGAACGCTCCCTCTAGATAACTCTGTCTCCCATTTCAACCACTCATTCTTTACCCTCCTTAACCAGCAAGTCTCCCTAAGAACCAAATGTATCAAATCCAATCCTTGCCCATGGTTATGCAAAGAAACCAAACTCACCATGCAACAAAGGGCCAAAAAAATGGAGGCAGTATCAAAAAAATAAAAACCCAAGCTCCCTCCTAGAATTTAAGCAACTCCGGAACTCCACCAAAAAGATAATTATCAAAGACCGCAAAGTTCAATATTCCAAACTTCAGTCTCTGCACTCAACAACCCCCAAATAATTCTGGGACTCCATCTCATCTATATTAAATCCTGGTAATAAAGAAAACCCCTGTTCCAATCCCACCCTCTCTGACCTTGACACCACCTTTCAATTCAATTCTTTCTTCATAGACTGTATAGCCAAAGTATCCAACTCCTTAACACTCCCCTCCCTTAACCACAATGCCTCACTTCAAAACCCCCTGTCCACCCAGTTAAACTCCTCCTCACCCTTCTTCCTTAAGCCCATTCCCACAAGCACAATAAAAAGACTCCTCCTCAAACTCAAATCCTGCCATAATGCACCTGACAATCTTCCTCCTACATTCCTCAAACTATCTGCAGACGACATCACCTTCCCCGTCTCTATACTTATAAATAGATCCATACAAGAATCATACGTCCCTTCCATCTGGCGCCATGCCTACATCATCCCCCTCCACGAAGGTGGTAAAAATACTGACACAACCAACTTCAGGCCCATCACCATCCTATCCCCTTTGTCTAAAGTTCTTAAGAAAACCATCTAAGCTCAACTAATGATGCACCTAACCCAAAACAATCTCCTCTCCCCTACCCAGCATGGTTTCCATCCCGGTCACTCCACCATAACTGCCCTTCTTTCCTTTCTAGAAACCATCAACCAAGAACGTGACTCAGGCAAATTTGCATCTACATTATTCCTTGATCTGTCAAAAGCCTTTGATACCATCTCCCACACCCTTCTCATATCTCAATTCTCTACTCTACACCTCTCTCCCCCCTCTCTAGATTTGGTTTTCCAGCTACCTATCCAACCGCCAACAAGCAGTCCAATGGAAAACCTCCACCTCCTCCTTCCTTCCTACACCCACAGGTGTACCCCAAGGATCTGTTCTTGGCCTGCTACTCTTTAACCTGTTAATTAACAACTTTCACCACTCTGTCCCAGACTCATCTGTCATCCAGCTTTCTCACCCTCCGAGCTTCTAGCAAAACAATTAGCCTTTTACAAAACAGAAATCTGGATGCAGTCCAACCACCTAGCCCTGAATGCAAATAACACAAAATAATGATCTTCTGCCCCAGCAAAAACTCAACTATCGATAAAACCTTGTTCATCGTACAAAGCCAGAATAACACTCCCCTTGATATAGTCAACTCTACTAAACTTCTCGGTATCATCATAGATGAAAAACTAAAATTTGACACACACATCCACTCTGCAATCAAATAAAACTCACTAAAAGTTAGGTCTTCTCTACAGACACATCCACTTCCTCCGCCCCTCTACCCATCAAACCCTGGCATCTACTTTCATGCTCCCCAACCTAATGTATGGTGCACCCCTGTTCACAAATATACACATCAGCTTACAAAACAAACTTGAATCCTGCTACCACAAAATCTGCAAATTTGCAACCAATTCTAAATACTCTTCCCAACACTGCCACTCCCTCCTCACCCTCAGTTGTTTGAACTTCCCAACTACCTTAGTTACCTACAACTCACCACTGCTCACAAACTTATCTACAAACCTGCAAACTGCCCTTCTCTGGCTACATCCTTAAAACCCTATATACCCAATTTCCAACTCAGATCCACAAACCAAAATCTCCTTCAAATCCATAAACCATCTCATCCTCCAAGCCAGCTACTTCTCTCCTACACCATAGCCAAAAAATGGAATCCCCCCCCCCTCCTTCACAGTCTTCCCCAGCATGACAGTTTTAAAACCCAGATACTATCTCATCTATCATCCGAATGGATATGCCTATGTCACACTCCATCTTAATCCCCTCTCCACCCTCTCTCTTACTGCACAACTCCTTAAGATTCTCTCTGCTGCCTTGGACTGTGTATCTTCCATGGTATTCTCCATAACCCCTTCTGTTACTCTCTCCATGCATTATAGACCACCTAAACTAAAAGAAATAATAGCTATATCTGAACTTGCATAGAATTCTCCTGACACAAATTACACTCTGTATCTGATCACTTCTACCTACCATTATAAGCTAGCTACTATATATTTAAAATGTTTTACTCACTTGAGCTTTTAACATACTGTATTACACACTCTGAAATGTCTTTAACTTGTTCTGCACAGTTACTTGTTGTGTCCTTAGTAACTTGCAATATGTAATTGAAATCTATAATTTTTTGCCCTTTCTTTGTAATCTGCAAGTTGTAAATTCAAATGCAACTGTAATTTGTTTTGAAGCTTTTCTCGCTGGGTCTCCACTGAAAACAGGCTCTTCTGGCCCAGTGGACTTTCCCGGTCATCAAACTTAAATAAATAAAAAAAATACAATTTTGTTAAAGAGTTAAATTTGACTTCAGATTTTTTTTAATTTAAAATAAGTGCTGTTTGGAACACATATTCATTTTTTAGATGTAGACTTAGAGTGGAACTTGGCAAACAAGGAAATCAGCAGTAAAATATAGAAAAGAGATGTTCTCCAATAATTATTTACAGTTCAGGAGTGGTCACCCTAATTATATAAAACAAGCTATACCTAGGGGACAACTAATACGCACTTCTAGGATGACTACTAGGGATACCGGCTTTCTGAGAGAAATTTCAAAAGTTATCGAAATGTTTAAATATAGGGGTTATAGTGAAGGAATGTTAAATAAAATGGTTTTAGAAGTGTACCATAAAAGGGAGACTTTTTAAAACCTATATTGAAGGGAGGGTACACCATAAAAGTAAATGAAAAGAAAGACGAGTTTAGGGCCTGTCTTTAAGGTGAATATGTCAGTAGACTCTGAAGCTATACAAAAGGTAAAAAATAATTGGAGAATATTACAAGGAAATCAAAATTTATGGAATACATTTTGTCAACATCCAAATTTTGTTTATTATATAAAACAAGAAATTTTAAAAGTATGCTAGAAAAGGATAAAGTAGTAAGTATTCCCCCATATACAATCTATCAAATTGGTATGTATTTTTGTGGTTCCTGTAATGCATGTAGATTTATTTATGTTACTACCTACATTTATTTGTACAGGTTAAAATTTACTATATATTTAAAAGGAAGATATTCATGTAAGATAAAAGGGTTAGTGTACATTGCCTTATGTTCAGGATGTCCAAGTTTTTATGTAGGAATGACCATTCGTAGTTTAGAAAAGCGTATAAAAGAACACCTTTATATTATAAAGGTTAAAGACAATAACAATGCTTTATATAAACATTCCATTATTTGTTCAATAATAAAAAGTTTTTATTTTCAGTGCTTGAATGGGTTTCCCAAGATTTGGGGGGGGGGATTTCAAAGAAAAAGTGGAAACAGACAAAAAACAGCACACAGTGTAAACCAAAACTAAAAAAAAACAAAAAACACTGTTGGCAACAGAGGAACGACTCACAACTAGCATAAAAATATTTATTCAATGCTTTTGTCTGAAAGACCTCTTCAGAAATACAAAAATTAAGAACATACGACATTTATATAGTTCACATACACCCAATTAACAATTAGTTCAATAATTCAATAAAACAATGACATGATTAGAAGCAAATTTATTTTAAAAAAACCCCATTAAATCTAGGACTATAAACTTAACTTCCTTTTCTCTAAAAAAACATTTAATATTTACAGAATCGCTAAGTCCAGGTGGACTATCAGCACCTAACCTAAGTTGCCACAAAGTTTCTTTCCCCTCAATTTTTTATGTTGCCCCCCTCACATCTTTATTAATGTGTTCAAGAATGGTAAAAGAAAATATTTTGAAAGAAGTACAGACATAAATATGCCTATATAAGGCATTAGTCTCATCTTTAGTTTTGGTGGCATAAATGTGTTCTTTGATACGCTTATGTAGTTGCCTAGTGGTCATGCCTATATAGAATGCTGTGCATCCAGAACACATAGCAACATAAACAACATGAGAAGTCTTACAATTAAATCTACCTGGTATAGAAATGGTACAAGTTAAATGAGTCAAACTCACATAGGGACCTTCAGGAATGTATCTACAGGCTGAACAACTGAAACATTTGTATGTGTCTCTTGGTTTATCTGATGGTGGAAAACAAAAACTAATATCTACGTTTTCTAATAAACATTTTAATGTTGCCAGTTTTGTTATATACAAAACTTGGACCACTACCAAGGAAGCTAACAAATCACTATTACCAATGATAATCTTCCAATTGTTCTGACTTATGTTTTTTATCATACCACTATCCACAGACATATCAATGACACATCTGGGGGACACACACATTAACTTCTAAATTTGTGGGAGCCTTCTTACATGACAAACCATGAGTCAAAACAGGTGGAAAGTCTGTGAGCCTCCTTTTTGATATCTCACTAGGTATACTATTTAACAGGGGCTCAGAATAACCCCTGACTAAAAACAATTCAGTAATGAATGCCATTTCTGTATAAAAAATTCATCTTCACTAGTTAGACATGAAGCTCTAATGTATTGCCCCTTTGGTATATTGTGCTTCATGAAGTTTTGACGATTACTTTGGTAATGTAAATAACTATTTACATATGTATTTTTCCTGTATATCTTACTGGAAAAGTGTTTCTTAATACTATTCCACCTTAAAGC
The DNA here is from genome assembly GCF_019279795.1 of Protopterus annectens. Classification (NCBI taxonomy): domain Eukaryota; kingdom Metazoa; phylum Chordata; order Ceratodontiformes; family Protopteridae; genus Protopterus; species Protopterus annectens. Next base: position 664,544,530 of record NC_056747.1, read on the forward strand.
AGCGTCCAGATAATTAAACTGGTGGCCAAAATCACTCAAGGTGAACTTTAAAAAAATACTAGTAGCATTTAACTGATCCAAAAAATTGTTTTAACTAAATCTACTGAACAACAACCTATGAAACTATGAACCCTTAATAATAAAAAAACAAATCATCAATAAAATGACAATAAAACAAAATATCACTAACTAGAAAAATACTAGACAAAATTTCCCTTTCCCACCAGGCCATCACTAAACCTGCAAAAGCGGGGGCCACTATAGCACCCATTGCTACCCCCCCCGTAATTGTTTGAAATATTTTTTGTTGAACACAAAAAAATTATTTTCTAACAATAGCTCCAGTAAAAAAATACAAGTTCTAATCGAGGACTTAGACCAAGATGTATATTTATTCAAATAATTAGAAATAAATTCTAAACCCTCGTCTTGAGGTATAGATGTGTATAAAGATACAACATCTACAGTTAACAGGAAAAAAAATCATTATCATCCCTGATGTGACTACCCTTATCACTCAAAATAAACGTTCTAATAAGGTCTAAAAAAGACCAGGAGTCTTTAACATGAGGGTAAATCTCGAACCAAAGGGTTAAGCAACTTATCCAACTATAAAGAGATACCCTCAGTAACACTGCTAGACGAGGACACAACAGGCCGAAAAGGGGGGTTGGTGGGGTTATTATAAATCTTGGGAATGCCAAATAAAAAGCCCACTTTGAAATTAACTCAAAGAATTCAGCTGTTACATCCCCATTCATGTAATAATCATATAAAGTGTATTTAATGAGCCTATAACTTCTGTCTATGGTTTCATCATTGACTTCTCTATATTCATTTTCATTATTTAAAAGATTTTCCATAGCCTTAATATAATCTGTAGTTAACATAACCACCAACCTACCCCCCCTTTATTGGCCTTCATTACCCTCAAGTTTTGTCTGTTTTTAAACTCAAGAAGCACTTTCCTATCTTCCCTATCAAGGTCGTAATAAGGGCTAACAGGTTTATTGTTTAACAGCGTTTATATTTTATTACAACAAAAAGCTTCAAACATCTTTAAGGTATTGTACAATATAGGATTAAATGTGGACGGCTTTCTAACAGAAACAGTTGGAGCTAAATTAACATCCTTCATTATGAAAGACAAATTCAATTTCCTTGTATACAATTTTAGCTCTAACAAAGTATGTAGGCTTTGTTAAGGGCAGATCAAGCCTACTAAACCTGGTTGACTTCTTCGAGACAGTCACCTATGCCATAGACAAGGGAAAGGTGGTTCACACAGCCTACCTTGACCTCATCAAGGCTTTTGACAACATTCCCCACTTGGGTATTACAGAAAAAGTCACCAGCCTGAACATAAACCCGTATGTCATGATATGGGTTGCCAACTGGCTTACAGACAGAACTCACACGGTAAAAATAGTGGGCTCCAGGTCAGACTCTAAACCAGTCACAAGTGGTGTCCACAAGGCTCGGTCCTGGGACCACTACTGTTCGGCATATACTTCTCAGAAGTACAGGCAAACACAGGAGGACTATGGCGAATCAAGTTCGCTGATGACTGCAAACTGGGAGCCATAATTGACTCTCCGGCTGACATGGACATCCTCCAAAAGGGCCTTACTGAGATGGACACCTGGTATCAAAGTCATGGCCTCAAGCTAAATGCCAAAAATGCATAGTCATCCCATTTGGGAAAAACAAAACACCCACGAATTACCACATAGGTGGCAGACCCCTTAATATAGAAGAGGTAATAAGAGATCTGGGAACCCAGGTAGATAGTAATCTCTCCTTTGACAATCATATTGCCAAAGTAGTTAGGAAATCCTTCTATGTGGCCCATCTAATTACTAAAGGGTTCACATCTAAAAATAAAGAGGTTATAGTGCCCCTCTACTTGTCACTCATCAGACCCATCATAGAGTACAATGCCCCATTTGGGATGTACCTCACAAGACACTTCCAACAGCTGGAAAGACCACAAAAGTACCTCACCAAGAGGATTACTGGCCTCAAACATATGTCCGATGCAGCCCGACTGAAAAAACTCCGGCTGTACTCAGTGGCATATCGCTTACTCAGAGGTGATCTCTGCCTGACTTACAAAGCCATGTCCAACTCAGAATTGATGGACATGCTCCATCTAAAGAAATCCAAGTCACTGCAAGCCACGCACTTTAGTGAGCTAAACCTTGCCACAACAATAAATAGAACATGCTGGAGGGATAGATTCCTGTCACAGAGACTCCCCACGCTGTGGAGCAAAATTCCAAACTACATTAGGCAGAGCCCCTCACTAACACTCTTCAAGAGAAACCTTGATGAGTGGATGGGTAACAGAAAATACACCCCTGGGATCACTTCATTGGCTCTGCTTGACAGAGGATCATTTAATTAATCAAGTGGGCGGCGAAAGCCGACACAGTCTGGCTAGGCTTATAAATGCCCTTGGGCAGATAGCCTAGTACCTACCTATGAACCTATGAGCAAGATCAGCTCGTTTACTAGGAATGAAGCCCAACCCCAGCTCTAGTACACGCTGCTGGGCATTCGTTAATTCAAAGTCAATCAAACTGTAAATTCTAACAAAAGAACTCCCATCTTGATGTGAAACTGTCCTCATCTCCGAAAATGACTCCTTCCTCAATTCTGTTTGCCTCCTGATACTTTGGACTGACCCTTCCCATTTTTTGACCTGGTATCATCATCTTTAGCAGTACTAGAAACAGATCTATTCACATTAAGAGTTGAAATAGTAGTAGCGGCAGTTCCAGCAACCATAACCAGAGTTCCCCCCTTTCAAGACGTAAAACTTCAGTCATTTTCACTAAGTTAGCAGAACTCTTATGAGCTGGATTTAAAGTGATATTACTATATTTCACAGCAGAACTATAAGAGTTCACGAACCGAGCATTATTACCATCCGAGGGATGCTTATGAGAAAAAGGCTTGTTTGGAAGATTGAAACAAAAAGCTTGACCATTGATATACGCATTAATGCCCCATTCAATCTTCTAAGCTTTTTTGTGTAATAAGGTGCTCATAATTATCAACTGTTTCTAACACCAGCTCATAATCTTTAAAGTCATTATTATTCTGATTACTGATTTTCTGCATGATATTATTGTCCAAAGTTTCTAAATCCACCTTAAGCTGGTCTATTAATTTGTTTTTACATTGAATGAGCAGTTTTAGAAAGTCCAAGCCAGCATTATTGAAAAAAAATCAGTTAATTCTACAAAAAATGCATCACCTTGATGAACTTCATTAGGAACTTTGAAAAACCTGAACCTTTAGGGATTATTTTAGATGAAATACACTGATCAAAATACTTATTTTCCACTATCAGTGCTCTGTATTTTTAAGTCCCTTTTCAAGCTCGAATAACTAGTGAGCCAAAGTATTGCTTTCACCACTAGTATTCTCTCCCGAATTTACTGTTACTGCAAATGAGGTGAAAGGATCAGGGATATAATTCAAAGCTGCTGACACATTTTTATACAGAATGTCCTTGTTGGAACCACTCACCACTCTACTAGTGGCTGCTTGCAAACCATCAATCGATGGAACTTGATTAATATTAGGGCTGTTCAATCTCATAGAAAGTTCATTTTGACAACATTTTTAGTCAAAACAGCCAAAGATTTTTGAATGTTACCAAGCTGAGTAACAAATGCTGTCAACATAAGTTGCTGACTGTCCATAACTAGATGTAAAGTAAGATCCAAAAAGGTCTTCCTCTGGAGCATACTCCATACGATGACAAAAAACTGACAAAATACAGCACACAGTGTAAACCAAAACATACTGTTGGCAACAGAGGAACGACTTACAACTAGTGTAAAAATATTTATTCAATGCTTTCGTTTGAAAGACTTCTTCTGAAATACAAAAATTAAGAACATACGACATTTATATAGTTCACATACACCCAATTAACAATTAGTTCAATAATTCAATAAAACAATTACATGATTAGAAGCAAATTTATTAAAAAAAACACATTAAATCTAGGACTATAAACTTAACTTCCTTTACTGTAAAAAACATTTGATATTTACAGAATCGTTACGTCCAGGTGGACTGTCAGCACCTAATCTAAGCTGACACAAAGTTTCTTTCATTTTCACTCTATTTTTTTATGTCCCGCCCCCCCCCAGATCTTTATTAATGTAGATACATTCTTGAAGGTCCCTATGTGAGTTTGACTCATTTAAATTGTACCATTTCTATACCAGGTAGATTTAATTGTAAGACTTCTCATGTTGTTTATGTTGCTATGTGTTCTGGATGCACAGCATTCTATATAGGCATGACTACTAGGCAACTGCATAAGCATATCAAAGAACACATTTATGCCCTTAAAACTAAAGATGAGAATAATGCCTTATATAGGCATATTTCTGTTTGTACTTCTTTCAAAATTTTTTCTTTTATCATTCTAGAACACATTAATAAAGATCGGGGGGGGCAACATAAAAAATAGAGTGGGAAGGAAAGAAACTTTGTGGCAACTTAGGTTAGATGCTGACAGCCCACCTGGACTTAACGATTCTGTAAATATTAAATGTTTTTTAGAGGAAAGGAAGTTAAGTTTATAGTCCTAGATTTAATGTGATTTTTTTAATAAATTTGCTTCTAATCACGTAATCGTTTTATTGAGTTATTGAACTAATTGTAAATTGGGTGTATGTGAACTATATAAATGTTGTATGTTCTTAATTTTTTTATTTCTGAAGAAGTCTTTCATACGAAAGCATTGAATAAATATTTTTTATGCTAGTTGTGAGTCATTTCTCTGTTGCCAACAGTGTTTTTTGGAAAAAGTGGAAACAGTAGAAGCTAAGTGGCAAATGAAGTTGCATTCTAATAAATCCCCTGGATTAAATGAAAATGTGTATATTCAGTGTTTCTTAAAACAAAGGTTAGAAGTTTGAATAAGAACAAATATTGTGTTTAGTTTTTTAAGTTTCTATTGCTTTAAATTGAAATGGGTTTTAATTGTAGTTAATTGATTGATTAAATGTTAATATATAAAGGAAGTTCATGTTTTACTAGATTTTGTATTCTGAAGAAGTCAAGTGACGAAAGCATGATAAAACATTTTGAGGTTAAAGAAGTGGTTTGCAGCAATTTCTGAGTTCTCCAGCAGTCGTGGTTTTTGCCAGTTAGTCAGCCTTTCCACTTTGGAGTGTTTTAGGTTTTAGATTGTTAATACTGATGCAAAGTTTTATTGTTTTGTTTTAAAATCAAATATTTTTTTAAAATATACTTTATACGATATATTGCACTGTGCACCCGTGTCTCGTTTAAATTTGCACTTTTACTTATTCATTCTCTACTTTAATTTCAGAAGGCTAACTTACAATCTTGCCTTAGTGCTTTTAAAACACTTTCAGACTTCATTACTTCAACTCTTTAAACACTAGTATAATCCACCAGAATTAATTATTGGTACAATTCATTCTGAGGTTGATATTCAAGAACATGCAAATTGTATTGAACAAATCTTTACTTTTACACATTTTTGAAAACTGCTCTTTTCTAGTACATTTTCCTTGAGAGTTATAAAAAGAAGGCTACTCTTTCAGTAACACCTACAACATGAAGGCATGAGGTTTGGATTTCCATTGTACATACTTTCCCTTTCTCTACTGTGCATCCTCAAATGGCACTTATTTATATCCATTACTTTTACAACACATTCCCTAGGATTCATAAACGTTATCACTTAGTTTACACTTTCTGTAGTCAAAAACATCCCTACCACATTGCTTGTTTTGTCTATTCACTCAGAAAGGCTACAATAAGGTGTACATTTAGTGGTAACCTTTATGAATTGTCCCTTTATTTCTCATTTTTACCTTTTATCTGACTTACAGTATCTTACAAACATCATTTTATAAGCTAATTCTATTAAATGTTTATTAGTAAGGTGATAGCTACTGTTGATGTGACACTCCAACTCCATGTACAACATGAAAAAAATGTGTGGAAACTGATACCAGTATCAATTTCACTTGGCCTGCACACATCCATAGCTTTTGATAAGACTGTGTCCCTTAACTGCCTGCCTCTCTACCATTCATACCATAAACTAATCGATTTCTTATCAATGAACCATGTAGCTCATTAATTTCACATTTATTGATTCTATTCACTTTAGCAACATAAACACTTTCTACTCAACAAATGACAAAAATGACAAATTATTTTGAGGTTTACAATATTTCCCAAACTGCTGTCTTACTGCTGCTATTTTGTCTTGTTACTCTTCAAGAAAAGTAAAACCTAACATACCTTTAAAGTTTTCAGTGACATAACATACCATACAGGAATGTAGCAGACTGTACCTTTTCAGGCCTTTTGGTTAATACAGTCACAGTGAAGAGTAGAGTGATTTTTTTGAATCTGTAACTTTCATCCATCTGCTTGTCAGCTAACAAGAAATCTCCTGGTTATTGCAGTTGCAAGATTGTTTACAATAAATTATACTTCTGTACTTCCAACCACATAAACACTTGAAAGGAAATATACTATTCTCTTCTGTACATATATTTACATCTGCAGATATTTTTCTGCAGTTTTTCAAATATTTATTCAGTTCTGACATTGTGTGGGCTGTATCTGGGTGATAAGTAAATAAGGCAAAGACATTGCAGAACACCAGGAACATGGAAAACTAATCCCAGGAAAATAACTAACCCAACGAAGCAAATCAAACCCACCAATATAGGGGGCTCCGCCCCCCCCCAACTAAATATACCAACTCTGAGATTGTACTACAGTGGGGAAAGGGCAAAGTTCACCATGGTGGCCAAGTGGTTCTTTTCTCATGGAGAGTTTTTGATGTTTCGGGTGTTCAACTACAACATAAGGTATATATTAGAGTGAACACTCTAGAAGAAATTAAATGAAAAGACATGCAGTTTCCTGTAATTAACTTATTAATAATTGAAGATTTTTACCCCATGTTCTACATAGGGAATTGTGTTTTTAAACTCCATTTATTGGCTGTGAAGTACAGTGCAGTGCCCTGGTGTGGTGAATTTAATGTGGGTGCAAGCCACCATACAGCCACACTGCCTATCTAGAGTATAAACACTTTCTACCTGGGCTCATGGTTGCCTGGTCCATGTTCTAGTCAGCTAAAAAACTAGATCTTCTATAGGTGCCAATCCTGCAGCAGACTAAAACCAAACAGTCCCCTCCATTATTAGTGCCTGGTCTAGTAATCAAACCCATGATAATGGGGATGGGACACTGTCAGAAATTTATTTCTCTACATTATAAAACCAGTGATAGTTATCAGATTCCTGCTGTGAGTTAATATTTGAAATATTATTGCTGGCTATCACAAGTGACATAAAACACTTTTCCATGTGATTGTTACTATTATCTATTGCATTTTGAATCCTCTCCATTTGCCCTGCCCCTTGAAAGCAAATGTTTCCACTGAACTCGGGTTTGCACTGGAGAGTTTAAATGGAGGTCATACCCTGGGTGTTTGCCTTCGTACCATCCTCCCCTTCAACAGAGCAAGCAGATGTCATCACTCTTCTGTCCTTCTGCCAACACCTCTGACCTCAGAACATCTGGGCCGTGGTCACAACTTTATCCCCCTATGTTACAGAGCTGGCTGAGCAGATTAAAGCAGCTGATGTATTGTGGCACCTGAATTAAATGTGGAGAAAGGAAGGAGTACTGGAGGGGGGTAGAAAAAGAACAAAACAAGAAAGACGAGAAAGGAAGCATTTATAAAAGATATTAATGATGAAAATGAGAAGTTTTGAAGTAAACAGTTTTATAACACTGACACTTTGGTTCTGCTTGGTGATTAAGTTTTAGGAAGTCAAGTAGAACATTTTTGTAAAACGCATGTTTATGAGCATAATAAAACCACAGAGAGGTTACAAGATATATCTGCCATTATGTCAGAAGTGAGATAGTCTTTGATAGACCATGCTCAGCATGGTAGGCTGGAATTTTGTTGAAAAGAACAGAGTGGGAAATTTTAAATTAAGGTGAAGTAGATAAAGTTAGACTTTGATTTTGTACGTCACTAATTAGTGCTGATCCTCCTCAAAAGAGAAGAACTTTAAAATTATTCAAAAAAGATCATACCATTCATTTATGTACCCATTTCCAGGGATGGGACCATAGTCAAGTTAAAATAAGATATTTTCAGTCAGTGTTTCCACTAATCACTTCATACAGATGGCTAAGCATGCAAGGTTATTGGAAAGGTAAATTCATGCTGATGTGATAGTCAGGTATACAGAGATCAAATGTTGATTATATTTATGTTATTTTCTGTTTTCTTCTTTCTTCTAAGCCTTACAACTATGCTAAATATATATATATATATATATATATATATATATATATATATATATATATATATATATATATATACTAATATCTCCTTGTAATCATGTAGTGTTAATGATATTATTAAGACTTGAAAATAAATAAAGAGTGGAAAATATGGCTGACGTGAAATGCAGCAGGATATACATGCCAGTGTATTCAGAAAGAACCCCATCTTGACTGTAAGAACTGTGTCCAAAAGGGACTGTTTCTGTGATGTGGGAAATAGTGATTTAGAGTCATATTAACTGCAATGAGGACAGAACTCATTATTGGATAATTTGGATGTCTCTGAATTGACCTTAACTAGCTTGAGTGCAAATCAGCACTTTCCCGCAGTAGTCAACACTGGTGGCCCATGCCCCCCATTCACTCCGCCACACACATGCACATATTCATGACTCTTACCTGTCCCTTAGTAAACAGAACTTCACTGTTGTATTTTCCTTTTTGTCCCTGCCTTCCTAAATCATAGTATTCCTTACAAACCCATCAATAATGGCAGACATTAAGAGTTTCATTCCTTATATTCTTCATAAAGTTCATTGTGATGCTAGAACTATTGCCCTATTAACTTTTCAGTTGAGTCCAATTACTGGTTTATAAATTGTCCCTTAGTGTCATTTAGTGAAGTTTATGAAGCTAGAAATTGATGGAATAATGATGAATGTTGTTAGTGCATATGCTCCACAAGTTGGGTATGCGATGGATGCGAAAGAAAAATTTTGGAGTGAGTTGGATGAAGTGGTGATGACTGTACCCAAGGGTGAGAGACTGGTGATTGGAGCAGATTTCAATGGGCATGTTGGTGAAGGGAACAGAGGGGATGAGGAAGTGATGGGTAGGTATGTTGTTAAGCAAAGGAATGCAGAAGGTCAGATGGTAGTGGATTTTGTGAAAAGGATGGACATGGCTGTGATGAATATGTATTTTAACAAAAGGGAGGAGCATAGGGTGACATACAAGAGTGGAGGAAGATGCACACAGGTGGATTATATCTTATGTAGAAGGGCCAGACTGAAGGAGATTGGAGACTGTAAACTGGTGGCAGGGGAAAGTGTAGTAAGACAGCATAGGATGGTGGTTTGTAGGATGACACTGGTGATCAAGAAGAGGAGGATGAGTGTGAGAGCAGCACCAAGGATCAAGTGGTGGAAATTGTAAAAGGGTAATTGTGAGGTGATGTCCAGGGAAGAGTTAAGACAGGCACTGGGTGGCAGTGAAGAGTTACTGAATAGCTGGGTAACTACAGCAGAGCTAGTAAGAGAGATGGCTAGAAGGGTGCTTGGTGTGACATTTGGAAAGAGGAAGGAGGACAAGGAGACCTGGTGGTGGAATGAAGAAGTACAGGAGAGTATACAGAGAAAGAGGTTGGCGAAGAAGAACTGGGACTGTCAGAGAGATGAAGAAAGTAGACAAGAGTATAAGGAGATGAGGTGCATGGCAAAGAGAGAGGTGGTGAAGGCTAAGGATAAGGCGTATGAAGAGTTATATAAAAGGTTGGACACTAAGGAGGGAGAAAAGGACCTGTACCGATTGCCTAGACAGAGGGACCGAGCTAGTAAAGATGTGCAGCAGGTAAGGGTGATAAAGGATAATGAGGGAAACATACTGACAAGTGAGGAGAGTGTGTTGAACAGCTGGAAAGAGTACTTTGAGGGGCTGATGAATGAAGAGAATGAGAAGGAGAGAAGGTTGGATGATGTGCGGATAGTGAATCATGAAGTGCAGTGGATTAGCAAGGAGGAAGTAAGGATAGCTATGAAGAGGATGAAGAACGGAAAGGCTGTTGGTCCAAATGACATACCTGTGGAAGCATGGAGGTGTTTAGGTGAAATGGCAGTGGAGTTTTTAACTAGATTGTTTAATGAAATCTTGTAAAGTGAGAGGATGCCTGAAGAAAGGCGAAAATTTTTTTAGAATAAGGGTGATATGCAGAGCTGTAGTAACTACAGAGGGATTAAATTGATCGGTCACAGCATGAAGTTGTGGGAAAAAGTAGTGGAAGCTAGGTTAATAAGGGAGGTAATGATTAGTGATCAGCAGTATGGTTTCATGCCAGGAAAGAGCACTACAGATGCGATGTTTGCTCCGAGAGTGTTGATGGAGAACTATAGAGATGGTCAAAAGGAGTTGCATTGTGTCTTTGTGGATTTAGAGAAAGCATATGACTGGGTGCCTAGAGAGGAGTTGTGGTATTGTATGAAGAAGTCGGTAGTGTCAGAGAAGTATGTAAGAGTGGTACAGGATATGTACAAGGGTACAGCTGTGAGGTCTGCAGTGGGAGTGACAGATGTGCTTAAGGTGGAGGCGGGATTACATCAAGGATCAGCTCTGAGCCCTTTCTTATTTGCAATGGTGATGGACAGGTTGACAGATGAGATCAGACAGGAGTCCCCATGGACTATGATGTTTGCAGATGACATTGTGATCTGTAGTGAGAGTAGGGAACAGGTGGAGGAGACCCTGGAGAGGTGGAGATATGCTCTAGAGAGAAGAGGAATAAAGGTCAGCAGGACTAAGACAGAATATATGTGTGTGAATGAGAGGGAGGATAGAGGAATGGTGAGGATGCAGGAAGTAGAGGTGGCGAAGGTGGATGAGATTAAATACTTGGGATCAACAGTTCAGAGTAATGGTGAGTGTGAAAGAGAGGTGAAGAAGAGAGTACAGGCAGGATGGAGTAGGTGGAGAAGAGTGTCAGGAGTGATTTGTGACAGACGAGTACCAGTAAGAGTGAAAGGGAAGGTCTACAAGAGGGTACTGAGACCAGCTATGTTATATGGGTTGGAGACAATGGCATTGACAAAAAGGCAGGAGTCAGAGCTTGATGTGGCAGAGTTGAAGATGTTAAGATTTGCACTGGGTGTGACGAGGATGGACAGGATTAGGAATAAGTATATTAGAGGGTCAGCCCAGGTTGGAAGGTTTGGAGACAAAGCCAGAGAGGCAAGATTACGTTGGTTTGGACATGTGCTGAGGAGGGATGCAGAGTATATTGGGAAAAAGATGCTAAGGATGAAGCTACCAGGTAACAAGAAAAGAGGAAGGCCTAAGATAAGGTTTATGGATGTGGTGAGAGAGGACATGCAAGTGGTTGGTGTGACAGAGCAAGATGCAGAGGACAGGAAGAAATGTAAAATATTTGATCTGCTGTGGCGACCCCTAATGGGAGCAGCCAAAAGAAGAAGTGTCATTTAGTGTTTCTCCTGCCTTCCCCCACATGGATACACCCCATTCCTTTCAACTGTCCCTCATTTTACAGTGCACTCCTGGTGTTACCTCATATACATGTCCTGTCCCTTGTAACTCATAGCAGCAAATAATGCCACATATTAGAATTTTATACTTTTTATTATGTAAAAACTGCCTTCTTACACTAACTTCTAGTTAGTGTAGAGAGTTAAGGATCCTGTTTAACAAGTTGCTTTCTATGTCACTGTGCAGGGTTTGAAGCTTTTTATCATTTCACTTTAACATTTTTTGAGACTTAGGGATTATGTTGGAATATCCCTTGTAATTAGTAGTAGCACAGAGAGCTAATCTGTAGCAGAGTATAGAGTGTACAGAAGAGTTAGGAGGCACTGTCAGCCATGCCAGGAGAAATAGGGCTGTAGATTTGTAACATATGCGAGCACAGCTAGCTGGAATTTTGTAAATAATTATATGTCATGTATATCAAACTGATTTATACAGATGCGTGTGCTGAAAATTTATTTGTGAGGTTTGCTTGTGTTAAAATGCATCAACAGTGAGCACTGTTGGAAGGAAAATAAATGTACATGTATTATTGTAACTAACAGCATATACTGGAAGTGAAGAGGTTAATCTTAATCCACCTGACTTTGCAAAATATTCTTGAAATTAAATTACTTTATGAGTTAAGCAATAAATATGCTATCCCACAGTTTTGAATGGATTCAGAGATGGAATGTCTATGCTAGATAACAGTTGATAACTCCTGTAGGAAGAGTGAAATGGTTTTGTGGTTTTATGACTTCCAGGAGATCTGAGGAAAGCTATATCTGTGTGTATGGTAACACATAGGTGCTAAAATCCTGTCAGCTTGTAGTATTGGTGATAGCATGGGAAACACAGTCAGATGACCAGATTGTGTGATGTAATTCTGTAAGCCAAAAATAATATTTAAATATAAGTAGGAGTTTGCTCTCAGCATTTTGCACTCTGCCTTGGATCTGACAAGAACCACTCACCCCCATCTTCTTGCCTTGTAGTAGTAAGTAGCTTAACTAGGGAACAGTCAGGAAAATAAAATGAGATTAGAAGTATTTTTTTCTATAACTGTATGAAACTTTCCATTGGTGTTAGTTTTAATATTCCCTGTAACTGAAACTCTGGTGTTTACTGTAAACATATATGTAGTATTCTCGTGCTCTTTTATTATTTATTATTAAATATATTTAAACTTCTCATGAGGCTGGTCATTTTAGAAAAATATTTAAGCATTGGGAGTATTTGCATATATTTATTTGGTGATGACTCTGGCCACTCCTGAAAGCCTTGCTGTTTGGTCAACATTACCATTTGTATTAATATTAATTTTGTACAGTATAATCGAGTACCCTTGCGAGAGCATTGGGTAGCTGGCTTTGTAGTGCTTGGTGGCAGTGATAACTACCTTATAGTCTGGGCAAAACGAGGTATAGCTAGTATACCTGTGTCCTTCCCCGGGTATGTGTGTGTGTGTGTGTGTGTGTGTGTGTGTGTGTGTGTGTGTGTGTGTGTGTGTGTGTGTGTGTGTGTGTGTGTGTGCAATTCAAATCTCACAGAGTGTGTGTGTCAGCTACTTGGGGCAGGGACATGAAGCACTGGTTTCACAGAGAGAGTGGAGGAGGACTTGGCTTGTGCCCTCAGCTGAGGACTTAACTCTGAAGCTGTGCCAGTGGGGAGTCTTACTGAGGATGTGGAGGGAGACAGAGAAATTCAGACCCTAGGCTGACTATGTTCCCTGTGTGGTCTTAAGGGAAACTGTGCTTGATTCAGAGAGGTCTGCATCTGAAAATACTGAGTGTATCAATTTGTATACCACGCGAACGTCCCTCTCCAGTGTCATTGGTGAGGATTCAGGCTCCTTGATTACTGGCCCAGTGTGGGGATGTCACAGGTACTATATTATGTTTTTAAGATCCTTCAAGGCAGAAAATAAAATGTTATTCCTGGTGTCTATTGTTTCCCCGTGCCTCACATATTCTGTACTGCAAAACAGTTGTCTGTTATTTTTAGGTGCATTTAAAGCACAATATAAAGAACTAACCCCAGTACCTGCTGTTCCGTAGTCCAAATATTGCAGGAAGAAGCAGCACAAATGGAGAAAGATTAGTTAAGAAGAACAGAGGGCACTTCAGTGCTAAGAGATGGTTGATGTCAGTGTTTAGTGCCAATAGCTTAGGTAATGCAATTAGCCAACTGCATGCTCTGCTTATTGATGGAGGTTCTGATAGTCTGATAGTACAGCAGAGATGGAAAAGCACATTTCATGAAACAGACTCTAGAACATGGTCTTTCCTGAATCCCAGATGAAGCACAGAGAAGACAGATAAAGGGAATCTATTACAATGCATGTATAAGACAGGACAAGATGTACAGTGAATGAAGTCAAAGACTTATGCTTGTGATTGGGTGATAACCTACTGAGTCAATGCTCCCTTTTTTCTAGTGGCAGTGGTTGGAGAAGAGAGTGTCATGTAATCAACTCAGTAAGATACAAAACTTGAAAATGCATTTTGAAACAATAACCATACATTATTAGAACATTTATGCAGATCTGATAGTGATAAAATGCCAAGCAATAAAAATTAAATGCAAGAATATAAATAAATGCATTTAAAATGTCATGTAGCAGACAATGTTAAAGAAAAAGACATGATCAAGACACAGTTTAGGAAACATTCTACATTATATTCCTTAAAACAATGCATGTTCACCCTTAAAAAGCAGCTAATAGAAAAACAAATATAGTCAAATTCAGATTCAACCATAAGCATGTTACTTTTAACACGTGATCTACATGTTTTATTCAGCATGGATAAATTGATTTTGCATTTTAAGGAATTATTGTAAAAAGAAGGAAGGGAAGGACCAAGGCCATTGACGAGGGGAAGGTGGTCCACACAGCCTACCTGGACCTCGCAAAAGCCTTCGATACAATACCCCACTCGGGCATTATTGATAAGCTCACCAGCTTAAATATAAACCCCTATGTCACTAGATGGATTGAAAAATGGCTCAAGGACAGAACCCACATGGTTAGAATTGCTGGAGCCATGTCAGTCTCCAAACCAGTTACAAGTGGTGTCCCACAAGGCTCAGTCCTGGGACCTCTCTTGTTCGGTATATATTTCTTGGAGGTACAGGCCAACACGGAAGGACTGTGGCTGACTAAGTTCGCAGATGACTGCAAACTTGGCGCCATAATCGACTCTCCAGCCGACACAAGCATCCTCTAAAAGGGCCTCATAGAAACAGACAACTGGTGCCAGAGCCATGGCCTCAAGCTAAATGCCAAAAAGTGTATAGTCATCCCCTTTGGCAAAAACAAAGTGCCCACAAATTACCACATAGGTGGTAATCCATTAAGTACAGAAGAAGTAATTAGGGACCTGGGGACCCAAGTTGATAGCAATCTCTCATTTGACAACCACGTGGCCAAAGTGGTTAGAAAAACATTTTATATAGCCTCCCTGATCATGAAGGGATTCACATCTAGATCAGAGGAGGTCATCATGCCTCTTTACTCATCCCTCATCCCTCATCAGGCCCATAATTGAGTACAATGCCCCTTGTGGGATGTACCTTACCAGATACCTGCAGCAACTGGAAAGACCCCAAAAGTACCTCACCAAGAGGATCAAAGGGCTCAAACAGATGCCATATGCTGCCCGGTTAAAGAAACTCCAGCACTACTCAGTGGCATACCGCCTGTTCAGAGGCAATCTCTGCCTGACGTATAAAGCCATGTCCAACCCGGAATTAATGGACATGCTGCACCTCAGAAAATCCAAATCCCATCGAGCCACGCTCGAGAGACTTGAACCTCAGCACTGAAATAAATAGGACATGCCGGAGGGACAGATTCATATCCCAGAGGCTCCCTTCACTCTGGAATAAAACCCAGTCCAGGTTAGGCAGAGTCCCTCATTGACTCTCTTCAAGAGGAATCTTGATGAGTGGATGGGAGATTGTAGGTTTACCCCGGGTATCACTTCTGTGTCACTGTTAGACAGAGGCACAGTATACTAACCTCGAAAAAGGGCATAGCAAAATAAATTTAAAATGGGTGGCGAAAGCCAAACACATTCTGGCTAGGCTTATAAATGCCCTAGGGCAGATAGCCTAGTATGAACCCATGAACCTATGAACCTATGAAAGGGGTATGGCTTGTTAACTATCAGTAAGGAAAGAGAAGACAGCAATCGATATGTTATAAATGCATGTTATCTTATATAATGGCTATCTGTAGCCATAATCTGACCATCATCTGCTTTAATTAATCAAGTAATCTTACACAAGAGCCATACCAATGAGATGTAAAACTTTACAAATTCTTCATTATCCCAGAAGAAAACTATGAAAATGAATTAGTATGTATTTTCCTCTCAAAACTTGGCAAAACCTTCCTGAAATATCACTTCCTTGAATTACAGTGGATGCCTGTCTTGGGTTTATAAAGTAAATGAAACCTTTAAGTAAATATTGATATAGAGTATTGTTTTAATTTAATATACCATTAATAAGAATGTTGTACATGATTTGTCATTGCACGCATGCATTTATCCTGTGTTAAAATAAGCTGGTGTCACAGTCAATTGAGTTATGTAACAGTTAAACTTCAGGAGATTGACCATTACATAATTCATGTGTTTTTCCGTTTCTTTGCAGTTGTTCAACCCTGGAGTTAGTATTTTTAGTTTCCAGGGGAGTGGGGTCAGAACCCCCGCCCCATGTAAAAGCTGTTTTTTTCTTTGTTTTAACCCATTGATTTACATTTGCAATCACTTTCATTTGAACAAGTGTAATCACTGATAAGGTTGCTCAGTTTTTTTTTAACAATCTAATTTATGATTATTCATTATATACTTATTAATAAATAGTACTTTATATGACAGTCTGTTTTGCCAGAAATAGCTCAAAAAAAAAAAAAAAGAAATTAATTTAAGATTTAATATCTGTTACTTTTTTATTCAGAGTTATTTGTTTTCTGCGGGTACTACAGATTCTAAATGGGGTGCAAATCATGAGAGTGATTTTAAATGGATCCACCAGATAAAAATAAAAGATGAAATTCTGATACACAGCAGCAGCACAGAGCAGACCAGAAAAATCCAACCAACACATAGCCAAAACAAAACAAAAGAATACAGCCTCCCCACTATAAGTGGGGCAGATATCATTAGACTCCTGCAGCCCCTCACGTTATTATGCCAGCTTTGAAGTTACAACATCTCAGCAACTTGTGGATAGATTACATCAAGTTAAATGATGACCTCTATCCACAACCCCTTTTGCCCACTTTTTCACATGAGGTCTGGGTGGCGTTTCAGCAGTGAAAATTATCTAGCTCTACAGTCAGTGTTCATACTGCCAGTTGTTTTACCCTCTCAAACATTAATACTTACTGATATATACTTACTGATGTGGCAAATCACCAATGCAATATGGAATTTCTAACAGAAGAAACAAAAGTGGCCTTTTGCCTTCATCTTTTGGAACTTCAGTTATTAACTGACAGCAATGATCCTATTCCTAACACTGAGAACACACTAATGAATGCTAAAGCTAAATGTTGCAAAACCATCATGCAACTATTTAAAATATTTTGCAGCAGTTAAGGAAGGGAAAGAAAAAAAGAGAGAGAGAGAGAGAAAGAGAGAAGTTTATAGCTGGAAATATTGAACAAAAGAATGACAACAACCTAATTTTGTTCATTATAAGTCCAAGAAATATCACTCCCCACAGGACTAACGCTACCTGTCCCAAACTCAGTCCAAGCACATAAACTAACATAAAATGCACAGTAGCGATGCAGGCAGTAAACGCAGCACTAACCAAAATGCAAGAAACAAAGCTGGAAGAACCGCTGCTTCATGAACTTTAAAATTGAAAGAACCGCTGCTTCATGAACTTTAAAATTCGGATTTATTGTGATACAAACAGGAGACGTGGTAAGCGCTTTCACCTGCATAGGCTTCTTCAGACCAAAAGAACCCCCCCCTCTTGTACACCCTTATATGGCAAAAAAGGCGCACAAACAGATAAACCATTAAAGGTACAGTGCAACTATCATAGTACACAACATAAATGAAGTGCTTACTCTAAAATACATTAACCATAGTAAAATAAAAATGCCTATACCACTCATAAAACATGAATAGAAATGCATAAAAACAAAAAACTGCATAAATTCATACTAATTGCACAACACTAACAATAACAATAAATCCTCTCATAAAAATGCTCTCATAAAAATGCTCTCATAATATATGTAAAAAGCACAGTCATACATATCACTTCAATCTCCTGGACTTCAGGAAAGGTCTCAATGGTTTGTTTGTGTCTTTCGGCTTTTCCCGGTTAGGGGTCGCCACAGTGGAACTCCGGTCCGCTAATGATTGGTAGTGGATTTTTACGTACTGGGTTACCAGCCCTGATGCACAACCTTCAATGAAGGCATGCCCCATTCACGTATGCCTCCACACAGAAGACGCTCTAGCTGAGAATCGAACGGGACAACATCTTGCTATGAGGCGACAACGCTACCACAGCACCACCACCGCAGTTGGTCTCAATGGTACTTTCTCATTTTTATGAGAGCATTTTTATGAGAGGATTTATTGTTAATGTTGTGCAATTAGTATGAATTTATGCAGTTTTTTGAGAGCATTTTTATGAGAGGATTTATTGTTAGTGTTGTGCAATTAGTATGAATTTATGCATTTTTTTTGTTTTTAATGCATTTCTATCCATGTTTTATGAGTGGTATAGGCATTTTTATTTTACTATGGTTAATGTATTTTAGAGTAAGAACTTCATTTATGTTGTGTACTATGATAGTTGCACTGTGCCTTTAATGGTTTATCTGTTTTTGTGCCTTTTTTGCCATATAAGTGTGTACGGGGGGGTTCTTTTGGTCCGAAGAAGCCTATCCAGGTGAAAACGCTTACCACGTCTCCTATTTGTATCACAATAAATTCAAATTTTAAAGTTCATGAAGCAATGGTTCTTTCAATTTTCAAGTTCATGAAGCAGCGGTTCTTTTAGCTTTGTTTCCTGCATTTTGGTTAGTGCTGTGTTTACTGCCTTTATCGCTACTGTGCCTTTTATGTTAGTTAATTTTGTTCATTGCTCAGTATTTGTACCATTGTATCATTTTTTTCTTCTAAGTTTGGCTAAGTATTTTAGAAAAATAATTCTATAAACACAATAAAAAACAAAATGAAGAGTTAAATGAAAGAGATGAAGTTAATGATGCAAGTTAAACGATGTGATTAACATCCGAAAAAACTCAAGTCACGCTCCACTTGATGTATTGCACATTCCAGTGCGCAAACTTAAATCTCATATTCACACCTTGATGACATCAGAGTCTATCATATCAACTTTACCACCGGAATTAGTGTACCACTGAGGCTATTCAAGTGTTCAAAGGAGGGTATGATAGTGGCATTAACTTAATAACTCTCAGGTAGAAGCCAGGATTGATACACCCTTACACAAAAGCAGGCAGACAGATAGACAGATATGTACATACACACACACACACACACACACACACACACACACACACACACACACACACACACACACACACACACACACACTAAAACTGAATTTAAAACATTGTATTCAATAGAATTAAATTTATTTTACAAGTAAATCACTTAAAATGAATAAATATTTATCTCAAATATTTTTAAAACCCATAAGTCATATATATACAGATCTTTAGCACACACCTTTCCTTTCCTTTCTTTTATCTCTCTAATCTTCCTGCCTTACAAACTGACACATTCTTTCATTTGAGAGCTAGGTTAGAGAGAGGTTAAAAGAAAGCAGTTTGCCATCCTTACTTTGCGAATCGCCAACTCTGATGTTATAGTTTGAATGCTTGTCTAATAACTTTACTTCTGAGTGACAAATTTGCAAATCTGAACTTAGTTTCCAAAGACAGAAAATTAACCAAAGTGTTTAATGCTGTCTTTAAAAAGACTTAAACGTAAATAAGTCTGCCTTTCTCTGGGCTGAGAAGTTGCATCACTGTTTCCAGTGCTGTACCTGTGTTATTTTCAGCTTCACAGATATCATGTCCATTCTCATCAAAAACATATCTATAGACAGCTAGTTCCTCCAGCTTGCAATTTAATGGGTAATTAAGCTTTAAAGACCAGTCAGCCTAACTGTAGTATAATTCTAACTCTAACGTGAAACACATAGTCCTCATCAAAATACTATTGATATTGTTAACCAAAATCTGAGACACTAATTCTCTGTTTTTTTCTCAGGGAAATACTGTTAAATACCAAATGATGGTCTGACTATTGGAAAACAAAGGATTTTCAATGGAGTTTGCATTACAAATTGATAGTGACATTAACCTAATAACTTATGTACACAAAGGCAGGCAGACAGACAGACATGCATACCTAGACAGACAGACACACACACACACACACACACACACACACACACACACACACACACACACACACACACACACACACACACACACACACACAAAGCTTTCTAGTGATACTGAATTAATAGCTCATGTTGGAGTTTAACTACAGTGAAGTATTTTCAAGTGCTCCTAGAACTGGTTTCATGTGATAAACTTTAGCTTTACCACAAGTAAACTAATTTAGTAATTACATGGCACAAGTTTAATTGAGACATTTAGAAATTTACAAAATATAGCACATGTAGCTTGTAATTTTTCCATGCTTTTAAGATATTAAATAAACAAAAATAGGTGCTCAGTTTCAGTTATCTTGTTTTTTAATCCATTTTGGAGAAAGATCTGTCTATTCTTCCAGATCGTTTTCCTTTTAACGCTTTGCCATTGATATCTTTAATTTGTAATTGTTAAACCAATGGGAAAAACATTTAATGTTTTACAATATAGTATCCCTAAAACAACAGCAGAGGAATGGACTTTGCATTCATTTTGATGATAGCAGGTATTGCAAAGGATCTATACAAAGAAAAATAATGGAAAAGCCATCCAAAAGAAAAGATTTGTGCCTGGATTTTTTGGTTTTGCATGCAATTTTTTTAAATTGTTTTTGAGATAATGCTTGACTAAAATGTTTGAAGAAATATGAAGCAACCACTTATGAAATGGGGTCCCTTGTTAACAAAGACTTTAACCAACACAAATGAGCTTTGCCAGAGAACTGTAACACATATGAAGTCAAGAAGTACTTCAGTTCAATTGTTTATGTTATATTATCCATTAGTTAACAACACTTTTGTCCCAAGTAATCAAAAGCCAACTATATTTCCTGATGGTGTTGAACTGTAGGGTAGGGACAGTGATCTGTGTGCTATTACACTTCCCTGTACAAGACAAGACAGTCAGGCATGGGGAAAAACTGCACTCATATTAGTGACTCCAGAATAAATATTTTAGATGTCTGAAGAGTTTCACTCTTTCATGCTAAATTATGTAATTTATTTTGTTAGTAAAAGAGCTCTGAGCTAATGCAGATATTATAGTTAAGCATTATTATACCATGACCCCCCCAAAACGTGCACGCTGATTGGCCAGCGTGCACATTGTAAATCGAGTTATACTATGGAAAAAGGTCCGGTCGCCCGGACTTTTTTCCATTAGTAT
The DNA here is from genome assembly GCF_019279795.1 of Protopterus annectens. NCBI lineage: Eukaryota > Metazoa > Chordata > Ceratodontiformes > Protopteridae > Protopterus > Protopterus annectens. Next base: position 664,565,762 of record NC_056747.1, read on the forward strand.
AGCTCTACTTTTAAAACACTGTCTCGCTATGTTAAATGGGTTTAACATAGCGAGACAGTTTTAAAATAAGCAACGGAGATCTCAGTTGCTTATTTTAAAGCTGTCTCGCTATGCTAAACCCATTTAACATAGCGAGACAGGTTTTAAAAAAAAGCAACGGAGAAAGCAAGATCTCCGCTGCTTTTTTTACTGTTTCGCTATGTTAAATGGGTTTAACATAGCAAGACAGTTTTAAAATAAGCAACGGACATCTCCGTTGCTTATTTTAAACTGTCTCGCATGTTAAACCCATTTAACATAGTGAAAACAGTAAAAAGCAACGGAGATCTTGCTTTCTCCGTTGCTTTTGCTCAACTCTGATGTACTGCGCAGGCGCGCAGTACATCAGAACTGCCGGATGCCAGACATCTGCGGAAGGGCAGTAAACAGGCATTATACTATGCCATTATTTAAGAAAAGTAATAGTTTCTTTTCTTAAATAATGTCATATAATAGCAATAACCACTTCTGGGTGTGGGTAATGCTGTATTTACCCACGGTTGGCTTTGTTTGGTCCCTCGGGCTTCGCCCTCGGGACCAAACCACGCCAACCGTGGGTAAATCCAGCATTACCCACACCCAGGCGTGGGTTATTGCTATATTATTCCATCTGATGATTTAATTCACTGTGTCGCAATAGGTCAAGACCTGTTTGGCTACTTTAATAGCTGCTGTTAAGATATTCTAAATCTTCTGTAAAGTTAAAGTCTGCTATCTCTAAGTTTAGTTACACAAGCAATAGTGTCTGTAATAAAATGCATCCAATTTTATTAAAGATTTGTTCTTTGTAGAAGCTGAATCAGTTATAGGAAATATGTTGCTTAACAAGAAACCAAAGAAAAGCTTTAGTCATGACAGGATGTACTTAGTAATAAACAAGTATAAGAAAGAGACAACTACAGACAGAAACAATGAGAAGTGAGAAGTTAGTGTGGTAAGAACAAGCCTATGCTATTCTTTTCAACAATGAATGACAATGTTAGGTGGAAGAAACACAGTCAGCAGTTACGTGTATAAAAAGATATGCAGGGAAGCCCAACAGCCACCATGAAAGTGGAAGCGGTAGACAGGACTTAAGATGTTTTTGTAACTCTTTGCGGTTTCCTGGAACTGTTTTTTTCCTCAGACATGAAATGCTGTAATATTAAGTAGTATGCATAAAGAAAAGAAAACATACACTGCATCAACATCCTAAGCAATAAAAACATATTTATTTATTTAGTAACACCTTAAGTTATCACATAAGACATAGGAAAACGTATATTAACAGAAAAGTAAACAAACCACATTAACATTTCCTTTTACATACATTGTTTTCTTTCTTTATAATTATCATCAGTCCAGCATTACATAAATTGCTGAATTCCTGCCTTCCCTTAAAACTCACTCCTTAACATAATTCTAAATGTATTCTTCACACAATTTATATTCACTTCCATGTAAGTTTCTCCTTCCCTTTACTAAAAATCACTCATAGGTTCATAGGTCGGTACTAGGCTATCAGCCCTAGGGCCTATACAAGCCTAGCCATAACAATTCCCTGGCTATTTCTTCCCACACTATTTACTTCCCTGGACCCTTGTCTAGCAGGGTGACTGACGTGATCCCTGGGGTGAATTTCCTTTCTCCCATCCAATCGTCAAGGTTCCTTTTGAAGAGGGCCAAAGAGGCACTCTGCTTGACATGTATGGGCAATCTATTCCAGAGTCTGGGGAGTCTCTGGGTCAGGAACCTATCCCTCCAGCATGTTTTGTTTATTGTGATGACAAGGTTTAGATCCCTGGAGCATGTGGCTCTGAGGGATTGGGATTTCTTTAAGTGTAGCATGTCCAACAGCACTGGGTTTGACATGGCCTTGTATGTTAAACAGAGATCACCTCTGAGTAGACGATATGCGACAGAGTATAGCTGGAGTTTTTTAAGGTGGTCAGCTTAGGTCATCTGCTTTAGGCCTGTGATTCTTTTATTGAGGTATTTCTGTGGCCTTTCCAGTTGTTGCAGATGTCTTGAGAGGTACATACCAAACGGGGCGTTGTATTCTATAATGGGTCTAATGAGGGATGAGTACAGTGGGACAATGACCTCCTTTCTTCTGGATGAAAAGCACTTAGTGATGAGGTGTGCCACATAGAAGGATTTCCTGACTGTTGTGGCGATGTGGTTATCAAAGGTGAGACCACTGTCCACCTGTGTCCCTAAGTCTCTTATCACACTTTCAGTGTGTAGTGTACTGCCACCTATATGGTAATTCAAAGATACATGTTTTTTCCCAAAGGGGATAACTATACATTTCTTGGCATTGAGCTTGAGCCCATGGCTCTAGCACCAAACATCTGTTTCTGCAAGGCCCTTTTGTAGAGTATCCACATCATTTAGGGATTTAATAATGGCTCCCAGTTTGCAGTCATCTGTGAACTTTGTTAGCCAGAGTCCCTTAGTGTTGGCCTGTACTTCAGAGAAGTAGATGCCAAACAAGAGCGGTCCCAGGACTGAACCCTGAGGTACTCCACTTGTCACTTGTCTGGAGCTGGATTTGGAGTTGGCTACTTTTACAGTGTGGGTTCTATCAGTAAGCCAGTTAGTAACCCATTGAGTGACTTAGGGATTAATGCCCAGCTTAGTAAGTTTATCTATGATTCCTCTATCAGTTCTTCTATCTTTTTTATAATAGTTCTTCAAAGTCTAATAAAACATATTTATTTTGAGGTAGAATGAGGCGAGATGGGGTCAATTTCTAGCAAAAAAGACACTGTTTTCTTTTCCATTACAGTCCAAAGATACAAGTATCCAGGGTGAGCCTTGTTAAAATCCTGCAAAATGTAAAAACAATGGAATTATAAATAATAAAGCATGTGACAGAGCTTATACTCCTCAAAAGATATTGTCCAACGACATTTCTATTCCAGAGTATCTTTTGTATGGTATGTGCTTTAAACTGATGATGCCTAGTAACTGCTGCCTGGTATCTTGAATTTTAGGGAATACAGCTGATTTTCTCATATTGTAAAGGATGTCTCTCAGTCCCGACAAATCAAATCTTGTCCACCTGTGTAGGAGAGGTTTATAAACACATAGTTCTATAAGCAGTTTACTTGCTTACCTGGTCAGCCTCTATAAACACAAAACATATGTCGGACTTCTCAAAACAAAATCTTAATTTTCTTCTGTTCTGTGTCTTCAGTTCATAGTCAGATGTTCTTATTGGTCAGCACCCTTCTTCCCTGGTTGACTTGTTATTGTTTGTATATTTGAAGTAATAATATACGTATATAGCAAAAATTTGCACACAAGGTTAATCCCACCCCTTCAATTATTTAAATTTATTGGCCATCCTACAGTATTTCATAGTACCAAAATACAAAAGTGACCACCCCTTTCAATCCATCTTGCTGTTTTAAAAATAGTAACTCTCCAATAAACCTTAACTTTTTAAACAGGTAAAACTCAAGTTACCTACTTTCACATCTAACTTCTCTAGTGCACACTGCAGAGTGCATTCTTTTCAATCTTACCTTTAAGCATCCCTGTGACTAGCACTTTCTCTAATACCTGCTGGAAAGCACTAGGAAGCCTTAAACTCATACAAACACTGAACTCTCCTTGTTAACAAGGAGAAATTAATAGTAGGCACTAAACAGCCTATAATTGCAAAGTACCTTGCTAAGGAAACAGCTCCTATACTTTACAAAGAAAAAAAAAAGCCCCAAACCAGGCATGTCCAAGGGTCAGCTTCCGGTGATTTCTCCTGTCCACCTGGTGAATCTGGGCATACTGGGGCAATGCAGCAATTACCTCATGTACACAGACAACCCTCTCCTCCTACCACCCAACACTACAACCTGTGAGAGATGCACTTACATAGCCAAAATGGAAGCAAAGCTCTCTCCACCCAAGATTGTGCTAAACAGTCAAGAGGAGAAGGTTAACACCCACACTACACCTCAAGCAACACATAGACCTTCTAAACCTGCACCACCAACACCCACATATAGCAACACTAAATCCACATATGCAGAGGCCGTTAACTGTAACCTGCCCAAGCAACAAAGACCTCTGAAGCTGAAAAGCAAACAAACACCAATCACAACCAATGTGTCACATAGTTCACAACACCAGTGTGCCACCCAGCAACAGCCCCTAAGGCAAGACAATGTACCTGACACTTTAGTCATAGGTGACTCTATAGTCCGGCACACTGATGTCCCTCTCACCAGGTTGAATAAGGAGAAAATTACAGTCAGCTGCCTGTCGGGTGCCAGGATCCGCCACATAACGCATGCACTCAAGTCACTCCACAACAAGTACAAATATGACTCTGTCATTGTCCATGTTGGAGTGAATAACTTGAGACGTACCTCCCTGGACTACATGAAAAGAGACGTGGAAGAGCTCTTGGATCATGTGGCCCAGGCAGGTATGACCCTAGCCCTGAGTAGCATCCTGCCTTCGCCCAGAATGATACCACAATATAAGGATAAAATGATTGACTTCAACAATTGGCTAAGCTTATGGTGTCATTCGAAGGGGATCCAGTATCTGTCTGCCTGGGATGACATGATTGATAGACCACGATGCTTTGCCAGAGATGGTCTGCACCTGTCACCCCTGGGATTCAGGTTACTGGCTAAGGCTCTTGCCACCCCATATAGTGCCTTTTTTAGGCAAACTTCAAAGGACAAAACCACCACCGTAACAGGTACAAGCATGCAAAATCTGAAGGTAATGCTACTCAATGCTAGAAGTCTAAACCTCAAAATGCACTCTCTCGAGGCACTCCTAAAAATGGAGAACATCGATATCTGTGCAGTAACTGAGACCTGGTTCAAGGCTCCAGAGAGCACCCCTGCAATACCAGGCTACAACTCTTACCACACTTTTCGGCCACCAAACCAGGACCTAAACACTAAAGGTGGAGGAGTGTCAATATTCACCAAGGATATTCACACCACCAGGCTAGTTGGCCAACACAATGTGTCTGAAATTCTCCAAGTGTAACTAACACTAGGTAAGACTGAAATCCAAATTGTAGCTTGCTACAGATCCCCCACCATACCCCAAGATTCTCACTACACCTTTCTAAACATACTGGAAAATATTAAGATAGAACCAAACACCCTAATACTGGGTGATTTTATCTACCCTGCCATTAACTGGGAAAACTACTCATGTCCCAACACCTTTGCGCAACGGTTCTTGGAATTCATAAATTCCAACGCCCTGGATCAACTAATCCATAGTCACATCAAGGGCTCCAATATCCTAGACCTGGTCATTACCAACATGGGAAATCAATGCTCCATACCTATGGTCACCCCCTCGTTAGTCAGGTCTGACCATAAGCTAATCACCCTTAACATCCACATCCCACCCCCACCCCCAGTAAAGAAACCACCATAAAAAACTTCTCCAAAGCCAACTTCATGCTACTCAAGTCAAAAGTGACAAACTTCATGACACCCATGCAGACGGGAACTGAAAGTTCAACTGCTGAATCCTACACTAAGGCACTGTACGAGCACATCCACTCATGCATGAATCGTGCCATCCCAAATAGAACCAAAATGCTCTCATCCAAAAAAAGGAAGCCAATCTGGTGGTCCCCTGCCATAAACAAACTTTACAACAAAAGGAAGAAACTTTTGCAGAAAAGAGGAAAATCCCAGGATGCAAAAACTCCTTACTAGCCTCAGTAAGAAACTGAGATGCCTTATAAAATCCTCCAAAGCTAGTTACGAAAATAAAATTGCCAAAGATTCCAAAGACAACCACAAAGCATTCTATAACTATGTCAAGAATCTAAATGGCAATGCTCAGATCTGCTCTGAGCTAAAACAGAATGGCATTAAATATACTGATCCGAAGGATATTGCCAATATCCTGGCAGATTGATTCAGTGCCAACTTCACCCCCTCTCACCCCCTAAATGGCCCATCTCAATACCGGAAGATTGCCAAATTCTAGTAATAACGGCCACACAGGTACAAAACGCACTCTCTAAAGCCAAGAATACAGCATCCATGGGACCAGATGACATCCCGGGCTGTGTACTACATGAACTACAATATGAACTGGCACCTCACCTAAGTGTCATGTTTAATCATAGCCTCACCTCAGGTTTTGTGCCCACTGAGTGGCGCAGAGCTACAGTTATCCCAATCCACAAGGGGGGATCCACCTTGGATCCCGGAAACTACCGTCCCATCAGTCTGACAAGCCTTATCTGCAAGGCCATGGAGCATATTATCATGGAACTTATAAACAAAGACATTGGCAACCTTCAAACACTGGACCCCACCCAGTTTGGGTTTGTGAAGGGCCGAGCTTGTCTCCTGAACCTGATTGACTTCTTTGAATCAGTCTCCAGAGCCATGGACAAGGGTAAGGTGGTCCACACAGCCTATCTAGACCTTGCCAAGGCCTTTGACACCATCCCCCACTCTGGAATCATAGATAAACTTACTAAGTTGGGCATTAATCCCTATGTCACCCAATGGGTTGCTAAATGGCTTACTGATAGAACCCAAACTGTAAAAGTAGCCGACTCCAAATCCAGCTCCAGACAAGTGACAAGTGGAGTACCTCAGGGTTCAGTCCTGGGGCCGCTCTTGTTTGGCATCTACTTCTCTGAAGTACAGGTCAACACTAAGGGACTCTGGCTAACAAAGTTTGCAGATGACTGCAAACTGGGAGCCATTATTGAATCCCCAAATTATGTGGATACTCTACAAAAGGGCCTTACAGAAACAGATGCTTGGTGCCAGAGCCATGGGCTCAAGCTCAATGCCAAGAAATGTATTGTTATCCCCTTTGGGAAAAAACATGTATCCATGAATTACCATATAGGTGGCAGTACACTAAACACAGAAAATGTGATAAGAGACTTAGGGACACAGGTGGACAGTGGTCTCACCTTCAATAACCACATCGCCACAATAGTCAGGAAATCCTTCTATGTGGCACACCTCATCATGAAGGGCTTTTCATCCAGAAAAAAGGAGGTCATTGTCACACTGTACTCATCCCTCATTAGACCCATTATAGAATACAACGCCCCATTTGGTATGTACCTCTCAAGACATCTGCAACAACTGGAAAGGCCTCAGAAATACCTCACTAAAAGAATCACAGGCCTAAAGCAGATGCCCTACGCTGACCGCCTTAAAAAACTCCAGCTATACTCTGTTGCATATCGTCTACTCAGAGGCAATCTCTGCTTAACATACAAGGCCATGTCAAACCCAGAGCTGTTGGACATGCTACACTTAAAGAAATCCCAATCCCTCAGAGCTACACGCTCCAGGGATCTAATCCTTGTCATCACAATAAACAAAACATGCTGGAGGGATAGGTTCCTGACCCAGAGACTCCCCAGACTCTGGAATAGACTGCCCATACATGTCAAGCAGATCACCTATTTGGCCCTCTTCAAGAGGAACCTTGACGATTGGATGGGAGAAAGGAAATTCACCCCAGGGATCATGTCAGTCACCCTGCTAGACAGGGGCCCAGGAAAGTAAATAATGTGGGAAGAAATAGCCAGGGAATTGTTATGGCTAGGCTTGTATAGGCCCAAGGGCTGATAGCCTAGTACCAACCTATGAACCTATGAACCTATAAATCTCAATTTCAAAGTAAGAATGTATATTTTGCAAAGATGCCATAAAACTGATCAGTTCAAAAAGATAGGGTAATTCTCTGAACAACAGTTAGAATTTTGAAGCCTTTTTAAATCTTCACCTAGGTATTATGACTTTAATATTAATAGAGTATGGGAAGCAAATCTACTGTATGGGATAGTTGGTTTCAATTTTGGTTTTCTGGGTGTGTTGGCATTCTGCATTTTTTGAGCTTTTTGTTATCCATCCCCAGTTATAACTATCCACTTTAGAACACGCAGTTTGCAATAATTAATAACAAATATAGCTGTTAATATTACAAATATTTTGGAGTGGCTGTAACTACTCTGAAAAACACTACAACCTGTAATATGGATCTACTACATTACTGTTATTTTTAAGATTAAGTTTTAAAAAATGAATTTGCTCTAGTTACGGAGATGCCCAGTGATAACATCTTAACCAGTGAATCTGCAGATATTTGTTTCCCAGGAACCTTTTAACATTGATAAGATAATCACATAATTCACTTAGCAATTATCCCTGTCTCCTCACACATTGCAGTCATTATTTCTCCTCTTATGAGCTTCATTGCCCATCCTTTCCCCCTTAAACGCCCTCCCCTGTCTTAGTATATCATAGCAAAAATTTGCACACAAGGTTAATGATACTGCAGAAAGTTCTGCTGTTTGCTAACTTAATGCTATTAAAGTCTGGTTGTTTTGTTTTTTTTTAACTCCCCCCACCCCCGGGATCCTGCCCAGTGACTCATTTACCTGCACACAAATGGTCCATTTTTCTAGGGGTATGGAAGATAGGCATTCCTGGGCAATATGAGAGGCCTATAGGTCATTCTTTCCTGCCCAGGATTCCTAATTGACCCTCCACTTTCTGGCAAAGGTTGGATGGTAGGGAGTGGACTAGCTTTCTGGTCCTGACAGGTGGTCTACTTTCTTCATCAGGTAAAATCCCTCCTCTCTATACCCCACAATCACCACATTCTAAAAGTAAGCATGTTTCCAAACTGCAGTGTCCCTCAGCTACACAGTGGGGATGTGGACTTGCAGGATTGAATCCTACTAGACGAACACCTAATATTCCCACTAAGTGTTACTTATGCAGAGAGCCAGAGCTGCCTCCCAATACCCAGGATATACCAGCCAGTGGTGGATGCTCACTCCTCTTCTCCCTGGTCAGCTCTTATAGGCAAAGGGGCCATTAATTAGCCTGGGATTACATGCATCCTAGTCAGGACTTTATCCTTCTATGCCATGGAGATGGCTTTATAGTCTTGTAATACCTAGGGAAAATCTACAGATATAGTTTCAGATAACACTTGTATTTTACCAATATGACAATATTTAATATGCTTATTAAATCAATAAATGATAAGCCGCAGTGGTGCAGCGGTAGCATTGTCGCCTCACAGCAAGAGGTTCTCCTGTTCGATTCTCGGCTGGAGCTCCTTCTGTGTGGAGTTTGCATGTCCTCCCTGCATTCGAGTGGCATTCGAAAGACATGCATGAATGAGCGTGCCTTTGTTGAAGGTTGGGTATTGGGCTGGCACCTCGGCACCGTAAAAATCGACTGCCAATCATTAGCGGACCAGAGTTCTGCTGTGGCGACCCATAACCAGGAAAAGCAGAAAGAAAAACAAAAACAACAACATTAAATCAATAAATGGAGATAGACATGCAATTCATGCTTCCATTCACTTGTTTTGACAATATTATACAGGCCTACCTACAGGAATGTCTGCATCTTTAGCAACATCTAATGTGCTGCACCTGCTCTTATTTTAAGGTACAGCCAGGGAGGTAAACTGAGCAATGTTCAAAAATGTATTTAAATGATTGGAGAACAGATACTGCAGTGCAGCATTAGTGGGGTGCTGCACTCCTGAGTGTGTTGCCCTTTGTATGAGATGTTAAAGTGAGGTCCTATCTGCCTGAGTTGGTTTTAGCTCAGGTGGATGTAAAACATTCCATGGCATCTATCGAAAAGAACAGGGGAAGTCCCCCAATATGCTAGCCAAATTTTCTTAGTAGTAGGAATACCACTTTGACTCTCCCCTGAAAACAGGTCACTAGCCTACTGGGTCAACAAATGATAAATAAAATAAAATAAACATTGATTACAGTCAAAATATGCAAACATGGCTATGTATAAATGCAATGATATGCTGATGTTGAAATCAGTTTATGGTTAAAATGTTCTGTCTAGCAGATCCCATTTCTAACTTATTTTCAGGTGCTCAGGATAGGGTCTGCAGCCCCATTTATTCTAAATGTGTGTTTTCCATAAGTTCATCAAACAAATCCACAACATTAAGACTGTCTTCCATCTCCTGAATTGGAGCATAAACTGTTTGTCCATCCTTTAAGGACAGGCAAGCCATCATCCATACTTTTTGGGATACTGTTATGGTTAACTGTCATTTTTGGAGTATGTAGTTGGTCATTTTTTTCTTCTTGGGGGACTGCTTTGGAGTTTAGGTGTTTTGAAATGGGTATTAGATCTTCTAGTGTCTGTATATGCTGGATGTGCTGAATTCAGTCTGTCTTCTACATTCAGATGGTGTAGCCCATGTCACTTGTAAACATAGAAGCCCTGCTCTCAAGGCAATATGACGTACATGCCATTTGTCAGCCTTATAGTCACAAGCAACCATATGCTGTCCCACCATAAAATTCATAGATGGATTTTCATTTATATAGCTGAACTGCTTTCACTGTACTTTTTTCTGAATGTCAAATTTAAGTAAAGCCAGGTGTGATCTCAAAGTTTAAGTTGGAACAACATTGCAGATGTAGTATTAATCGAGAGATGAATGGAATTTCCACATTCATAAAGAAAGCTGTCTGTCTTGTACTGCAATGCATTATTACTGGGTCTCATGACTTCCATAGGGTTCTAGAATATTTAAACCAATCTCTCTGTTAACTTTTTGCAGCTGGATAACAAGGAACAAATATGAGGTGCTTGATATTTAGTGAAGATGTAGAACTCTTCTGACATTTCCTAGTATGGAAAATGTCTTTTCAGGAAAGGCTCATTCTATGAAAAATACTTCTGGACACTTGAAAGTATATCTCAGGCCATTAAATTTCAGGGTTCATAAATGGTTCTGGGAAATCAAAATGGATGCACTCTCATAGTATTGATGGGCATTCCATGTGTTCAATGATGTTGGTAGTGCATTTTGGACCATCTGACATCCAGTACAGCTTCAGTCTAATTCTTCAGTTTGTTTGCCAGTGTTGCCACCATTTGAAACTCCAAGTAAAGAACTTAATTTTTATAGTTCATAGATGCTGTCCATGCATAATATTCAGCATTCTGTTACAAAACCTTGAAGAAATTACCACTTCAGTGCCACACATTAGGGTTCCTAGCATAACAAACAAAGACATTATTCCAAATTGTGAATACAGAGTGCAGTGAATTTGTGTAATTGGACCAGCCTTTTAAATCAAGTTATTACATTATGTACAGTAAAGGAACATTCCTTTTTCAATAACTTTGTCTTAGGAAATGTATTATTATTATTATTATTATTATTATTATTATTATTAATTCTATTATTTTGGGCTCTTCCTCTGTCTCGTATAAGAAATATGACAGTACAACAACACTGCTGAGCTGTTTCACACTTTTAAATTCGCTAGTATATGAAGGTGCTTCTAGGAAATGTGACCAGTGTTGCATTCTTGGTGTGGTCTTCAGTGGCACCTCATACTGGGGATTACAAAAAGGCTATAAAAGATGGTACTCTCATACTAGTGAAAACTTTTTTCTGTAACAGTATTACTTTTTTCAAGACCAGGCTATCAGTTTGGTCATAATTACATTCATCTTCACTGAAATTGCTTCAAACACATGATCCATCGTGATTTGTAAATAGGTTCATAGGTTAGTACTAAGCCAGATGCCCTTACAGGCCATTGTAATCCTAGCCAGTTTCTGTTTTGGTGCTTGAGATAACCAATCTAATTTGCTGTTAGATTGGCCTTACCCATCCCATGGCTGATAATTACATATTGCCCCCTACTGAGAATAACTAGGATCATACCATAGACAATTTGTGGAGTTGTTCAGATGTCACACCAAAACAAGGCAAACATATTGCAGTCAGCCCATAAGAATTCTTAATGGAATACTGGCTCAATTCAATTTTTCTTATCCATTCAATGCCAAATAACACATTTTTAACAAATACAAATCAAACATATATTTTAACATTAGAGTTCATAGCCATATTCATTTTAGTTTCAGGGGCAACATTTCACATGAACATGTAATTGGTAGTACAAAGGACATGTGCAATGGCCTCTTTGGAAACATTTCTTTGTAATCCATATCAGAAACACAGACAGTTCTGAACCTGTATCTGGTTCAATTTCAACTACATTCTTGTCAGTCTAGAGACAGCAAATATGATTTTGTAGTTATTTTCTGTCATATTATTAAATAATTCTAAATGTGTCACATCATTTCTTAGATTCTGCATAATTCTCTGGCTTTGCTGACATTATAACTGTTTGCGCATATCACCTTAGGCACATCTATTTCTACCTGTTCCCATTTTTATTTACATTTACTGCTCTTTTTTACTGTTCTCCCCATTGCACAATTGTTTGGCATGGTCTCTCTTATGACATCTTCTACATGTTTTGTAATTGTTGGTGGATTTGATGTATACTTTATTAAATGTACATACATGATCACATTTTACTGCATTCTGGGAGTATCTCTTGCATCTCATACCATAAACCCAGCAATACTTTGTGTATTGCCTAATACTAAATTTTATTCATTAAGTTACATCTTTGTTTGTTTGTGTCTTTCGGCTTTTCCCGGTTAGGGGTCACCACAGCGGAACTCCGGTCCGCTAATGATTGGCAGTAGACTTTTACGTGCTGGCTTGCCGGGCCTAACGCACAACCTTCAACGAAGGAACGCACATTCACGCATATCGACACAGAAGATGCTCTAACTGAGAATCGAACGGGCAACGTCTAACTGTGAGGCGACAACACTACCGCAGCACCACCATCGCAGTTATTAAGTTACATCATTGTATACTTTCAAAATACATAACAAATACTAGTTGGACTTTTAATGCATCAGGAAATCCTCTTTCAACTTAACAGTACTCTCCTTATAAGATCAATTCTGTCATATTTTAGATATACTTTCATTTCTCATTTGGCTTCAAGAAATCAAAATCTCTCTATACTCACTTGAGTTTGGACTTATACTGGTTTACTTTGTCTTTGCAATATCTTTAAATGATTTTCTGCATATGTTTTTTTCTTTTATAGTTAACTGTGTAACAATCCATACATTTAGTACTGCCCAGTACACTAAAAAGAACTGAAACGTCTGTATACGTTCAATGTCATTAATAATACATAAAAGTTTTGCTTTATTTAAGTTGAGCTAGTTTCCAATATAGGGTTAAAAGTGCCAACAGTTGTTCATAGGTTCATAGGTTCATAGGTTCATACTAGGCTATCTGCCCTAGGGCATTTATAAGCCTAGCCAGAGTGTGTGTGGCTTTCACCACCCCTTAGGATGAGAATACTATACCCATTAGTTTGCTGTGCCTCTGTCCAGCAGTGATACAGAGATGATTCCCGGGGTAAACCTACGATCTCCCATCCACTCGTCAAGATTTCTCTTGAGCAGAGTCAGTGAGGGGCTCTGCCTCACATGGACTGGGATTCTGTTCCATAGTGTAGGGAGTCTCTGGGTGATGAATCTGTCCCTCCAGCACGTCCTATTTATATCCGTGTTGAGGTTTAAGTCTCTTGCTCTCGTGGCTCTGGTGGATTTGGATTTTTTGAGGTGGAGCATGTCCATTAATTCCGGGTTGGACATGGCCTTGTATGTCAGGCACAGATCACCTCTGAGTAGACGGTATGCGACTGAATAGAGCTGGAGTTTCTTCAGTCGGGCATCGTATGACATATGTTTGAGCCCTTTTATCCTTTTGGTGAGGAACTTTTGGGGTCTTTCCAACTGCTGCAGGTGTCGGGTAAGGTACATTCCGAATGGGGCATTGTACTCAATCATTGGTCTAATAAGTGAAGAGTACAGGGGTACAATGACCTCTCCTGATCTGGATGTGAATCCCTTCATGATCAGGTGGGCAATGTAGAAGGTCTTCCTAACCACTTTGGCAATGTGAGTGTCAAAAGAGAGGTTACTGTCAACTTGGGTCCCCAGGTCCCTGATAACTTCTTCCGTGTTTAATGGATTACCACCTATGTGGTAATTAGGGGTTACCTTGTTTTTCCCAAAGGGTATGACTATACATTTTTGGCATTTAGCTTAAGGCCATGGCTCTGGCACCAGTTATCCATTTCTATGAGACCTTTCTGGAGGATGTCTGTGTCTGATGGAGTGTCAATTATGGTGCCCAGTTTGCAGTCATCTGCAAATTTTGTCAGCCACAATCCCCTATGTTTGCCTGCACTTCAGAAAAATAAATGCCGAACAAGAGGGGCCCAGGACTGAGCCCTGTGGGACACCGCTCGTGACCGGCTTAGAGTCTGACATGGCACCAGCAACTCTAACCCTGTGTGTTCTGTCCTTGAGCCAGTTTGCAACCCATCTTGTGACATATGGGTTTACATCTAAGCTGGTGAGCTTTTCTATGATGCCCGAGTGGGGTATTGTGTCGAACGCTTTTGCTAGGTCAAGGTAGGCTGTGTGAACTGCCTTACCCTCATCAATGGCCTTAGTGACTGTTTTGAAAAAGTCGACCAAGTTCAAGAGGCAGGATCTGCCCTTGACAAAGCCAAATTGGGTAGGATCCAGTGTCTGTAGGTCCCCAATGTCTTTATTTATGAGTTCCATTATGATCCTCTCCATAGCTTTGCAGACAAGGCTCGTCAAGCTTATGGGGCGGTAATTTCCAGGGTCCGTAGAAGCATCGCCTTTGTGGAGTGGGACCACAGTTGCCATACGCCATTCATTGGGTACGTATCCTGTAGTAAGGCTAAGATTAAACAGCAGCCTTATGTGTGGGTTTAGTTCCTAGATGTTGCAACAAGTCGTGCACAAAAATGCTGTCAGGATACCACTTGCTCTTCAATTTAAAAAGTACCAATGCACCAGCGAAGTAAAATAAACAACTTTTATTCCACAAAGAATTGCCACAAGCGCTTTCGCCCGGTATTACCGGGCTTTATCAAGTGTGACTTTTACAACTGAAGTTAGAGCTTTTAAACTAATAGTTGAAACATTTCATTGGTGGACCAATTAAACAATTAGTTAAATTGTATTTAGCAAAAACAATGATGTCATTATGTTTGTGCTTCTACAAAAAAGAAGATATGTCATAAAAATAATAATACATCCTATGCCCTGTTGTTAAATTCATGAATTCATTTACTACATACATTTAAATTGAAGAGCAAGTGGTATCCTGACAGCATTTTTGTGCATGACTTGTTGCAACATCTACTGACTCTGGACTGGTTGCGGTTAGCCGCACTTCTTTTTTCTTTGTATTTTAGCGTACTACTTGGTTACTGGGTTTAGTTCCTCATTGAGTTCGTGTAGCACACAGCCGGGGACACCGTCCGGTCCCATTGATGCTGTGTTTTTTGCTTTAGAGAGAGCAGCTCTCACCTGGGCATCTGAGATGTTTGGGAGGCTAGACTCTGGTGGGATAGATATTTCTCCTTTTGTACTACACCCTTCCATTTACTACCCCTTTCAAGTGTTTGAATTATATTATATGTTTTAGACTTTAGGCAAAATCACTATGAAAAACTGACCAGTCCCCTTTCTATGGAAAAAAATCACAGCTATTACTTTAAATAAATCATTTTATGCTTTGTCACTCTGCTTGAATTTTATAATAATTGACTGATTAACCCCTTGTATTACACAAAAATCATTTTATTCTGTATTTAACTATTTTTTCATATCCAAAGTTACTCTGTATAAATTGTTCTTTCATATAATCACTAATGAGCGTCTTTGTTTTGCAACTGCCTTAATTCTTTATTTGCACTCTGTTCATGCAATTACCTTCTAGCTCTGCCTTCTTGCCACCATAACATTTTCATCTTGCATTCTCTAGCATTTTGCTTCTCATTTTGTCTTTTCCCCTTCCAGCAGTTTTTCATCTTAGAACCCTAAAAATGTTTCTACTCACATAAGCATGACTTTATGTGACATCATCATCATCATCATCATCAGCGACATGTTGTGTTTTTCCCATCTTAGCACTATGATGTATGCCTATGCAATAAATACAGAGAGCTGTATGTATAGCTAATGCTCTACTTTATTTTCATGAACATTCACAAGCATAGATAGTAGTACCTAATACACTGCAGAACTCATCCTAATCTGATATAATAGAGATGGACATAGTCAGATTTCTGATCATAGCTAACTTGTTGTGTTTGACACATGGATGCCAAGATGTTCACCAACAGAGTAGAGAGAAGCAAAGCCCAAGAGGTGAATCCTGGCATCCATGTCAAGAATGCATTGTTGAGAACACATAACAAGCTGGTTATGATGGCAAAAACCCAATCATACTTCATTGTAGTATATGGAGTTTCAGCTGTTCCAAAGTACTAATATTTACAGAGAAAAATACATTACCGCATGATATTTTACAGCTTTAAAAGCCATAAAACATTTACCACTGCCACACAGGCAGAAGGCAAAATCTCAGAGTAGCATTGACATGCAAACAACTTCAAAAGCTTTTTTGTTTGGTATCATAAAGTATTTTGTAGCTTTTAAAGCTGCTAACATTCCCATACACCTTTCTGTAGTGGATGTGTATGTTTTAAGAGTCCAAAAAATTGTTCTGTGTGTATAAACATTACAAAGTGGTGGTGGGGCTTCGCCCTCCACACCCCACCTAACTAAATATATGAACTCCGAGATCACGCTACAGTGGGGAAAAGGGCAAATCCACAGTAACAAACAACCGCTTTTTTTCCCTAGGAAAAAACCCAGTGATTTCGCTGTTCAGTTAACTGTGATTCGACATATGTGTCGGTGAATAGGTGTTCAGGCTTATGCAATTTCGAGGTCATGATACAGACCCGAGAATACAGCACAACAGCTTTGTAAACTGCATAACATAAAGGATTATGATCAAGTCTCTGACTGAAAAGTATATATCATGTGTTTGAGACATGGATACCAAGAAATTCACCTTAAGAGCAAATCTTGAGATGTGAATCTTGGCATTCATGTCAAGAACACATAAAAGTTCATTGCAATCGGAAGTCCGATCATAATTCTTTGTAGTGTATGGCGATTTATCTGTTCCATGTATTACTAGTTAGTGAAAAGTAAAATTAAAAAAAAAAGTGATGTATTGAGATGGCTTTGAAAGTGAATAAAACAGTGGGAGAGTGATAGATTTCCTTACATATTCCCTGTCTAATGGAAGCAGTTTAATTCAAAATGCTGTGTGTACTTTAGCAGACAGCAGGCAGAAGCAAGAGATGAAATCAACCTATTTCATGTCCTGTTGCTGCTGTTTACTGTTCAGCAGTGTCTGTTTTAATGCAGACTCAATGTTAACAGCACATAGGGGTGCTTAACAATTGTTAAGCAACCTTCTAAGCAGTGTTAAGGTCAGGTCTCACACTAGAGTAGTGCTGAACCAGGAGGTAATTTAACCATTGTTTGAGTGTAATCATAATGCTCCATGCACTACAAAACTTGTTATGTACCACTTTAACATCATAAAGGTGTATAACAATGTTATCTTTTTTCCTGATTTCACAGCATAATCAGAACATACCATATACTGCATATAAAATTATGACTGGGCCTCTGATCATAATCAAGTTCAAGAAATGTTGAATATACTGATGTCAAGAAATTTACCTCAAGATCAGTGAGACAAAATTATAATTATTTGCAGTACATTCATCTTTTCAGTTACACAGGAGTAAGAGAGAGAGAGAGATCAAGAGAGAGAGAAAGAAAGAGAAAGAAAGAAAGAGAGAGAAAAAGTGTTTGAGAGCCAAGCATTTAACCGTTTTGAAAGTTGCAACGTATTTATTGTTGCCTCACAACTCTTTGTGGACATGGAGGTTTAGTTGCAAGACAGAAAAAAAAGATAATCCATAGGAGTGCAACATGTTTTACAGCTTTGAAAGATGTAATACTCAGTGCAGCATTACGTTTATTTATTTTTTTCTGTATGAACTTTTAAAGCTGTAATTCACTTTGTCACATAGAAAAGGGAATTGTAGTAGCCCAAAGTGCATTACAGTTTTTAAAGCTATTTGAGCTTCTAGCTGTTGTTCTCTGGTGGTTGCTGTTTATGTTCTAGCGTGAGGTTTAGTAGTACTGAAAGGTGCTTACATTTTGTTAAGTACTTTTCTTAAAATCAGAAAGGTGCTTAACAATGATTTCTTCTCAGATTTGAAGTGCAGTTGTGGTACTCCATGTACTACAGTGTATTTTTAGTGTTGTTTATGTCTCAGTGCTAGCAAACAGCTGGCTGTGAGTACTTCTCTCTTCATCACCTCTGAAATAGCATGGGCTCAGTGGAATTTACCCAGTAAACAAAATACAATAAATAAATGTATTATGTAACAATTAAAAAAATGGATTTTACTATTTTGTCATAGGTCAGACAGTACTGTATGCAAATTCCACTAGCTACAAGAAGAAGAAGGAAATGGTAGGCACACTTTGCAAAAAGTCATACATATGCTTAGTAAGATATCTGCAGCAATGCATTTTCAAAAGGAGGAGTCTGCGATTTCTTGGAAATTTTAACCAGGCCTCTGCTGAAAGGCCCCTACTTTCTTTCTTTCTTTCTTTTTCTTTTTTTTTTTTTTTGTACTGTCTGGGAATTTCTGTCTTAATTTTTTGATTAAGACTCTTTTTGGTAGCTGGAAACCTAGGAAGAGGTT
Organism: Protopterus annectens; assembly: GCF_019279795.1. Taxonomy (NCBI): domain Eukaryota; kingdom Metazoa; phylum Chordata; order Ceratodontiformes; family Protopteridae; genus Protopterus; species Protopterus annectens. The sequence continues at coordinate 664,584,336 of NC_056747.1, forward strand.
GCTGGAAAGTGAGCAATAAGTGTTCAGAAAGGTACTCAGTTGCATACCCCTGACTAAACAGTGTGTCTTTTGATATTAGTGCCAAAGTGACAGGGCAGCAATATATTTGATCCAGAGATCAATGATTTTCATAGATTTAATGTTGAAGGCAGTCAAAATAAATAGTTTGAGATAAGTAAGCCCTGTGCATTTCCTAAACATTTTTCTTTCTCCTCTTCTCCATTCTGTCATGTTTCCTGAGGACAGAAATAGATTGCAGAAGCATTGAACTGATATCATTAGCTTATTTCATGATTTATCAGGGAAGGAATAAAATGTGATTTTAAACTTTAGAACTCCTCCTCCTTCCAATTCCAGAAGGTGAGAAAGAAAGACAAGCTCACATGAAACTGACAGGATATTTCATGTACATATACAATACTTGATTCTCAGGTCCATTCACAACCCACTTTTCATAGGTTCATAGGTTCATAGGTTCATACTAGGCTATCTGCCCGAGGGCATTTACAAGCCTAGCCCATCGTTTTGTGGCTTACGCCACCCCTTTAGTATGGGGAACTATACCCATTATTTTGCTGTGCCTCTGTCGAGCAGTGACACTGAGGTAATCCCTGGGGTATATCTGCGATCTCCCATCCATTGGTCAAGATTTCTCTTGAACAAGGCCAGCGAGGTGCTCTGCCTCACATGTACCGGGATTTTGTTCCACAGCATAGGGAGTCTTTGGGTGATGAATCTATCCCTCCAGCACGTCCTATTAATAGCCGTGTCAAGGTTTAAGTCTCCTGCCCTTGTGGCTCTGATGGATTTAGATTTTTTGAGGTGAAGCATATTCATCAAATCTGGGTTTGACATGGCCTTGTATGTTAGGCAAAGGTCACCTCTGAGCAAGCGGTAAGCGACTGAATAGAGCTGGAGTTCTTTCAGTCGGGCAGCATAGGACAGATTTTTGAGACCCTTTATCCTTTTGGTGAGGAACTTTTGTGGCCTCTCCAGCTGCTGCAAGTGTCAGGTCAGATACATTCCGAATGGGGCATTGTACTCAATCATTGGTCTGATGACTGATGAGTAAATGGAGACTATGACCTCCCTTGATCTAGATGAGAATCCCTTCATGATAAGGTGGGCAATGTAGAAGGTCTTCCTAACTACTTTAGCTACATGGGTGTCGAATGACAGACTACTATCAACCTGGGTCCCCAGGTCCCTGATAACTTCTTCTGTGCTCAGTGGATTGCCACCTATTTGGTAGCTAGGGGTAACCTTGTTTTTCCCGAAGGGTATGACTATGCATTTTTTGGCATTTAACTTTAGGCCGTGGCTCTGGCACCAGTTATCCATTTCTGTGAGACCCTTCTGAAGGATATCTGTGTCAGATGTGTTTTCTACTATGGCCCAGTTTGCAGTCATCTGCAAACTTTGTCAGCCATAACCCTCCTGTGTTTGCTTGTACTTCGGAAAAGTAGATGCCAAACAAGAGTGGGCCCAGGACTGAGCCCTGTGGGACACCACTTGTGACAGGCTTTGAGTCTGACATGGCGCCAGCAACTCTGACCCTGTGGGTTCTGTCACTCAGCCAGTTTGCAACCCATCTTGTGATGTATGGGTTGACATTTAAGCTGATGAGTTTTTCAATGATACCCGAGTGGGGTATTGTATCGAAGGCCTTAGCCAGATCGAGGTCGGCTGTATGGACTGCCTTTCCCTCATCAATGGCTTTGGTGACTGTTTCAAAAAGTCAACCAAGTTTAAAAGGCATGATCTGCCTTTGACAAAGCCAAACTGGGTTGGATCCAAAGTCTGCAAATTCCCTATGTCTTTATTTATGAGGTCCATTATGATCCTCTCCATGGCTTTGCAGATAAGGCTTGTCAAGCTAATGGGCCGGAAATTTCCGGGGTCGGGGGGGGCACCGCTTTGTGAAGTGGTACCACAGTTGCAGTGCGCCACTCCTGGGTGCGTATCCAGAGGTAAGACTTTGATTAAACAGCTGTCCTAGCTGTGGGTTTAATTCCTCATTGAGTTCATGGAGCACACAGCCAGGGACACCATCAGGACCCATGGATGATGTGTTTTTTGCTTTGGAGAGAGCAGTTCTCACTTGGGCGCTGGAGATGTTTGGGGGGCTGCAATCGTTTGGTATAGATATCTCTCCTTTTGGGGAGAAGTTTGCACTGAACCTGTCAGCCAGTATGTTGGCAATGTCTGTAGGATCAGTAATCTTCACATCATTTTGAACTAGCTCTGAGCATATCTGGGAGTTTCCTCCCAGGTTTCTAACATAGCTAAAGAAGGCCTTATGATTGTCTTTTGAGTCTTTAGCTATTTTTCTCTCGAAATTTGCTTTGGATGATTTTATGAGAGCTCTTAGTTTTTACTTATAGTGATCAAGGGTGTCTTACCTTTTAAGGATTTTGCTCTATCTTGTAGTAGCTTCCTCCTTTTGTTGTAGAGTTTGTTTATGGCTGGGGTCCACCAGACTGGACGCTTGCCTTTGGTACAAAGAGTCTTTGTTTTGCTTGGGATTGCCTTATCCATGCAGTCCTGCAGGTGCTGGTAGAAGGCATTTGTAAGTGATTCAGCGGCTTGAGTACTGTTTTCCATGCTCGGGGCCTTAAAGGAGACCACACTAGTCTTTAGAAGTGTGAAGTCGGCTTTTGAGAAGTTCTTTACTGTGGTCTTTTTATTTCAGGTGGGGGTGGGATGAGGACCTCCAACGAGATTAGTTTGTGGTCTGATCTCACCAGTGAGGGTACACCTCCGGTGTTGAACATTGTGCTCCCATGTTCGTGATGATGAGATCAAGTATGTTATCTCCTCTTGTGGGGATGGTGACTAGTTGTTCCATGGCATTTGAGTTTATGAATTCCAGGAACTTTTGGGCTAGGGTGTTTGGGCTTGAGTAGTGTTCCCAGTCTATATTAGGGTAATTGAAGTCACCTAGTATGATGGTGTTTGGTGATACATTTATCCCTCTAGTGTTTTCAGGAAGGCCATGTGAGGTTCCTGAGTTTGTGAGGGTGGCCTGTAACATGCTACAATTTGCAGAGCAGTCTTGCCTATGGTTAATTGCACCTGGATGGTCTCCGATGCATCGTGCGTTGCCACCAGTCTTGAGGTGTGGGTGTCCTTGATGAATATGGATACCCCCCCCTCCTTTCTTGGTATTGTCCGGATTTTGGGGCCGGAACGCATGATATGAGGTAAAACCTGATAGCGCTGGGGTGCTCTCAGGAGCCTTGAACCAGGTTTCTGTCACAGCACAGACATCGATGTTATCCATACTGAGAAGGGCCTCGAGTGCGTGCATTTTGAGATTTAGACTTCTGGCATTGAGCAGCATTACCCTTAGTTTTTTTCCTTTTTTGTGTTCTAGGGTGGTAGGTTTAGAATTTGAGCCTTGCCTAAAAGGCACTATGGGGTGGCAAGAGCCTTTGCCAATATCCGAATCCCAGGGTGACAGGTGCAAGCCGTCCCTTGCGAAGCAGCGTGGCTTGTCCAGCATGTCATCCCAGGCAGACAGACACTGGATCCCCTTTGAATGACACCAGTGTTTAAGCCAATTGTTAAAGCTGATCATCTTATCTCTGTATTGTGGCATCATTCTTGGTGAAGGTAGGATACTGCTCAAGGTCAGGGTCATACCTGCCTGGGCTACATAATCAGAGAGATCCTCAATGTCTCTTTTCATGTAGTCCAAGGAGGTACGTCTCAGGTCGTTTACACCAGCGTGGACAATGACTGAGTCATATTTGTACCTGCTGTTGAGAGACCTGAGTGCTTGCATTATGTGGTGGATTCTAGCGCCCGACAGGCAGCTTACTGTGACCTTCTCCTTACTCAGTCTGGTGAGCGGGACGTCAGTGTGTCTGACTATGGAGTCACCAATGACTAGTGTGTCTGGCATTGTGTTTGGCCTTAAGGGCTGTGACTGTTTGACACTCTGACTGTGAGGTCTATGTGTTGCAGGTGTTGTGTTCTGAGGTGGTGGTTGTTTGGGTGTCTGCTTTGGTGGCCTCTGCTGTTTTGGTGGCCTCTGCTGTTTCAGGTTGTCACTTCAACAGTGAGAATCATCTGGAGTCAAGATTTACACCACTGGGTGGCCAGCCCTACTGCAGTAGTTCTTCCACACTGTTTCACACACACACACACACACACACACACACACACACACACACACACACACACACACACACACACACACACACACACACACACAAACACACACACACACTCTCTCTCTCTCACACCTATGCCCGGTTTAGAGTGTTCTGTCCAACTACTCATGTCTTTGTAATATGGGAGGAAACCGGAGCGCCTAGAGGAAACCCACGTGAACACAGGAAGGACATGCAAACTCCACACAGAAGGCACCACAGCACTAACTTATTTCTCATGATTGTGCATTATGGAACTTCAGCTTGAAGAATGAAAGTTTATTTTGCTAGCAGGCAGCCTAGCAGATTAAGTTGTTAATTGTTTCATTAGTGTTGCAGCTAGCTTTTTGACAGATTAAGGTATTGTTTATTGTATTACAAATATTTTTTGTCACAGTTTATGCTCAAAGTTGCCCTGTTGGTTTCCTGTTTCTTAAACTCTTACGGCTCATATTTTGTAAAGGACTGTGTCTTATTTTTTGTAATAGCTAGGTAAGGATTGATGGGAAGAAATGCTTGTTTACATGGAGCACCTAGGATGTATTTATTTTATTTTATTTATTTTTTAGATAGGAGAACTGGACCAATAGGATCCTTTTCATTCCCAACCTTATTATAGAAGAGATAAAATGTGATTCAAATTGAAATATACACATCATGTAAGTACAGACAAAAATCATACAGTGCAGTGACAGGAGGATGCTTTGGTCAGATTCACTAAGATACCTGTTGTAACGTGTATTACTTTCAGTGTGCATCACTTCATCTAAAACACATTTTGTTGAAAAAAAAAACTGTCATGATGTAAAACATATTCCATCAAAAACAAAAATGACTGAATCACATTTGATAGAAAAGTGAGTAAGGCTATTGAAAATCAATGCTGGTGTGGTTTTGGTTCGCAATAATTGCAATGTGAATTTGTGCTGATCAGTGTTTATACCTGGCTAATGCCCAATGTCACTTATTTTAATTTAATGGTACCTCCAACTTGAGAAGTTTCTGTTTCTGCACAAGCAGTGATTCAGTGTGGGAGGAGTTTTCATCTTTTCTCTGCAGCTGTACATCTGTGGAGAAACAAAGGGAGGTGCAAGGGGGTTTGCCCCCCCCCCCCCGACCCAGGCAAAAAAAAAGCTTTTGGAGGTATATGAAAATGTCTGTAAAATGTGTTTCAGTCATTTGTCTTTTCACTGAAATGTGCTTTAGATTAATTGTGACAGTGTTCTTCAGTGTTTTTTTTGACGAAATTAAGCTTAGTGCAAATGAAACACACTCATTACTTTAAGTCCAGATGAACTAAGAAGACAACTGATTTGAAAACATAAATACAACACATTACAATCTAAGGATTAGCTGGGTGGAGGATGAATAATCAGCTCTATGTTTTCTGGATGTAGTTTGCTTCTCAAACCAGATTTTACCAATGTTACAACTGACTTGCGTCCATGCAGTCCATTATATAATATTCTACAATGGCAGTGAACTGATATCCTTAAGGAAATGAAACCGAAAATACTAATGTTTCTGAAAGAATGGTATGCATAAGAAGCATAACATTAAAGCCTACACACAAACCAAGTAGCAGTTGTAGTTTTCTTTCAAATGTTGCCTAAACAGAAGTGTGTTAACCACATTAGCAAGGGAAGTCTGTTCTGCAGATTTCATCTGTTTAAACAGACCCAGAGAGAAGTAGGCTAGGTTAATTGGGTACTATGGTTGTTGTCCAGTAGTAATTTTGAATCTAGGAACTTTATCATTTCTCCTAATAGACAAAACTGGGATTCATAGACAAGTGCTGCACACCTATACAATGCTAAATGGCATGCAGCAGGTAGCACGATGTGGCCCAAAACTAATCAGATATATATTAAGACTGGCATAGTGCTATCATACTGAGCAAAGTAAATCAGAACTGCTGCATTATGGTAACAGCAGCACTAAGTAAATGAGTAATCTACAGATAGGTGTATCATGATTATGGCAGACATCACCACCAAGGCAGGCTGCAGCAACACAGTTCCTGTGTGCCAACATTTAAAATGAAGCTCCACATAGTTGCCACATCAGATACCCTAGAGAGGGTTAGCACAGCAAAGTACCAACCCTTTTAATCATTGAAATGTGGAGAAAAGAGGAAGACAGGAAAGTTGGAAGTAACAGGCAGAGGAAATCATACAAAGATAACCATAAAGACATGACAGGTGAGGGAAAGGTGGGGTAATCTTTATTTTGTATGGTAGAGAAGCTGGTGAGCTAGGCAGAGAGGAATGATTGAATAAGGAATAAAGGGACAAAAAAGGCAGAGAAAAGTAAACTGTGGACACAGACAGACAGGGGTTGTATACACATAAAAAGCAGAAATGATAGCACATTGATACAGACTGATAGAGGCTGGACAGCTGGTAATGGGAAGGGATGGACAACAAGCAAGTTATGAAAATGATAAAATAGGGAAGGGACTACCTGAATGGACATAGGGCAGAAGCCAAGGCTGGATGCTGGGCTCTCCCAGAGGAAAACTTTCAGGCATAAGACACCTCCACTACTGATGTCATGAACTGGCTGTGTCTCAGGTGGCCCAATGGTCAGGGACTGCCAGTCACATGACTTGACAAGTCATGCCAGAAGGTGTGCCATGGTGCTGAGATAGCACAGCTGTGAACATATCTTGGCTATCCACAGCTGATGCCAGGAGATGATGGCGGGACCTCTCTGGGTCCCTATCATAAGAAGTACCTGTGCTTCTTCCTAAGATGGGAGGGAGCTAGGCAGTCCCTCCTAAGAAGTGTCCACAGTGGCTACCAATGATCCCTCAAGGGCACCTTCAGCATAATGGCTTCTACTGCCTTTCTGAAAGGCAGACTTATTGACCACCACAGACATTCACTGCTTCACATCCTCTGATACAAGTGGACCTGCAGAAGGATGACAAAGTGGAGACATAAGTGCATTCATGTAGTACACATACAGTGGCAGTTAAACAGTGGCATGCCATGCATAGCACATTCACCTCCTGTTGTGAGAGCCAATCTTGTCTCCTAAGACATCTTCCCATGATTTTCTGTCTCTCCTTAGACAATATGGAAGGAATTATGCACATCTCAGCATACAGACACATTAGGCAACAGACTAAGAGGAATCAAAATACTGACAATACATGTCTGGCCGTCTGTTTTCCATAATCTCTGCTTCACACTAATTAAGCAGGTGAGGGTGGGGTCACCACGTTACTGTACCAGTGTAGCCACTGCCTGCCAGAGTTAGTGATACCAGTGACATCACTTACCATCCTAGCAAGCTTGTGCCAGGAAGCATACCTTGCAGAAGGGACTATCATTCTAACCTAGCACTGAGAGAATCTCTTGTTCAAGAACAGCATGGATACCTTGTTGTCTGTAGCACACATTGCAGAATCCTTGAGTTCACACAACCTGTGGATGATATAACCAATGCAGAGGTTCAAAGGAGTTGCAAAACGGTAGCCACATGTGCAAAATGCACCTTTAGACATTATGTGATGCACACAATACAGTGCTATAATGGGACACTACCAAACCTTTGTAGTGCAGTGCTGTTGTGTTACAGGTTGACAGGCTGTATGTAAAAGCATAGTGTTCACATGTTTTCACAGAGCTGTAATGAACATGGCAAATACCAGCTAAGCTGGTTAGTGCATTTCATTCTTCATGTAATTTAGAGACAGTGCTGCTAAAGTGACTTAGTGGCATAACCACTGAATGATGATGTCCTTATTAGCACTGTGTAATGCACAGGTGCCACTTTATGTGAGAATGCTTCCAAATAAAAAATATGTGGAATGCAGGACTACACACAGCATATCTATGGAAGTGGATATATAAATACATGATGGCAGAAAACCTGTCCGAATGTAATCCACACCTGTGGGATGAGTACAAGACAACACAGTAGCACGACACTGTCAAGATCATAGATTCATAGGTATTTACTGCTCTTACAGCCAAAGGAGACCATCAAGAAGCACAATCATATCACCCAGTAATGTGGGAGACTAACAGTGTTCCCTATTTAATTGACTTTCACCACATATCATTACAAAATACTCTACTGTACTATTCTCATACTAGAGACCTTCGTTCTTGCAATAAACTTTTACTATGTATCAGTAAGACATTCAACACTGTCAAAACTCTGGAATGAAATCCCCAAACAGTTAAAAGAGATAGAAAACCTAAATAGTTTCAAGACATTGCTTACACAGCGCCTCTGCCAAAGATGGCTCTGTTCTTCCTGCTCACCTGGCTAGCATTACTCAGATTACTTTCTCCATGTTGCCTCCCAATCATTTTGTACCTTATCACAACTCCTGATGTTGTTGTTGTCTTTCGGCTTTTCCTGGTTAGGGGCCGCCACAGCGGAACTCCGGTCCTCTAATGATTGGCAGTAGATTTTGATGAATGCCGAGGTGCAAGCTCGACGTTCAACCTTCAACGAAGGCATGCCCATTTACGCGTGTCTTTCAAATGCCCACCCAACCGCAGGGAGGACATGCAGATGCCACACAGAAGGCACTCCCCACACTCCAGCCGAGAATTGAATGGGAGAACCTCTTGCTGTGAGGCAACAACGCTACCACTGCACCACCGCGGATGTTATCACAACTCCTTATACTGCACTTATTTCCTAAACTCTTACTTTTCCTGCTTCTCTCACACCCCACCACTAAGTACAATTCTTCCTCTGTCTATCTTCCTGCTCATTTCCATAACTTCTCCTTTCGAATCTCTCATATTTTTTTAAGCTACATTCTACTTGTCTGTCTGTAAATTATTATTAAACTCAACAACTGCCAAGTTTGATCTTTTCCCTGCAGCCAGCTTGCTATAAATACATTAATCATTACAGTATATTTCTCTATTCAATAATTAGCCAATTTATGTTAAATTCTCTCTTGTTTGTTGTGTTAAAATGTTATGTTCATGTAAGAAATATTTAAAAATATTTAAAAATCATGTAAATAACCTCATGTATAGTTGTTTTTACCCTGCAGTTATAAATGTACATCATGTATAACTTAAATGTGGAGTTTTTCTCAATGGGCCTCTGCTGAAAATGGGTTTTGCCCAGTTGGACTTTTCCCGGTCAATAAAAACAAATTAATAAAGAAATATAAATAAATATCCCTGTTTAAAACTTACAATCATCCATTTAATCATACAGTCTAGTTTTAAATGTTGTTAGAGAAGTACCCTGCTTCATAAGTAAGATTGCTCTTATTCCAGAAATTGGGTAAATGTTGGTGTGAAGGCTGCCAGCCTAGCCAGATAGAATTTTATAGATAATTCTGTCATTTGTAAATATCAATGTAAGCCACAGGCTTGTTGTCTTAAATGGTAAAAATAGTGTACATGTGGAACTGGAAAAAATGTAACGAGTGCACTCTGCTGTAAGGAAGTTAAGTCAAGCATTTTATGACTGTCTTTGATCTTTAAAGTTGGCTCCAGCCTGTCTAGGTGAAGGAATTATTGCTATTGTTTTAATGGTCAGAATTTGCATGCATAAATGTCCTTTATTGCTCTGGTTTCTGCCCAGAGGTGAAGAATGTAAGTGTAGTTTCTGTTAGCCTGGGAACGCAGGGAAGTGTGAAGAATGATATAATGTGAACCAGGAATGTGATTTTTAAAAACAAAGAGAATCAGCAAGCATTAAGCACTTTTGTCTTGACCATCCAACCCATCAGCACTCTGCCTTTGCTCTATAATTTATCTTAGGTTTGCATTTTCTCTTAGAAATAGTTAGAAACTAGAAAGATTAGACTAAATGTTTTTCTGTGATGTCAGAACTGTACTACTGAATTATTTTAAGTATTTCTCTGTGATCTCTGAACTTTTGACTAGCACTGTCTAGTAAAAAGTATTGTCTTGTGTTTTTAATTATTTATTATTAAATATTTTTAAACCGTTTTAACTGTGGCTGTTTTGTGTAGAGATAATTTAAGCTCTAGCGTACATTGCATGTATATAGTGATCATGTACCAAGTCACTCTAATAAGCCTTGACTGTTTAGTCACACTTACCAGTTGGATAATAATATTGCGCAGTAATAATTGGACACCCTTTTAAGGGCCTTTGAGTAGCTGATAAATATTAGTAGGTGGTGGCAGCTGATACTACCATACAGTCTGGGAAAGGGGTACGGCTGGAGAACCTGTGCCAGCCTTCCCCAGGAGTGTCTGTGTGGTTGTATAAACTCTTCTCAAAGTGTGTGTGTGTGTGTGTGTGTGTGTGTGTGTGTGTGTCAGCTACTTGGGCAGGGACGTGAAGCATTGGTTGGACAGAGAGGGTGCTGGAGGTTTTAGCTTGCCCACTAGGCTGAGCTCTGGACCCTATAGCTGTGCCACTGGGAAGTCTTATTGGGGACCTGAAGAGCAAGGAAACGACCAGCCCTGGACTGACTGTGATCTCTGTGTGCTTATAAGGGAAATTGCACTTTACTGTGTGTATTTGTTATCCTTTCTTCCTATATGAGATGCCCCTCACTGGTGTTAGTGGTGAGGATTGAGGCTCCTTGATTTCTGGGCCAGGGCACGGGAGTCACATATTAATTGTTTGGCAGTGGTGGGATATCCACATCACATATTAATTGGTGGCAAATACTAATTGGCTTGTATTGGTGTGGGTAGAGTGAATTCCTGTAGTTTGTGTACAGTGAGCTTTGAAGGTGTTTTGTACTCTAAGTCAGCCATGCAGTGAATACTTAGAGTTCAGATCACAATTGTATTATTTCTTTGTGTTAGCTTAGTTAGTCAGGGTGAGCAGGCAGCATGTTAGCAGAGGAGTATGGAAAGCTGACAAGGAACCAGCTGGTGGAGATGTGCCAGGCTAGGGGACTGGTTCATGGAAACCTGACTAAGACAGACCTGATTGCAGCCTTGGTTACAGCTGCATCAGAAAACAGCAACCAGGAGGACAATCAAACTGGCAGTGGAGATATAATACCCTCAGAGAATGGACAGCTCAACCTTTCTGCAGAGGACTTAAAAATCCATCTGAAGCTAAAGAGACTTGCATTGGAGGCCAGGCATTTAGAGATAGAAACTGAGGAAATGGAGTGGCAGAGGAGCATGTGAGGGAACTGCTCACTCTTCACCAGAGTCATGGAGGGAATGGAGAAGGGAGTAACTGGACCCCAGAAGCACAAAAGGTCAGTAAATTTCTTCTGCAATTTAAATAGGGTGATAATTTTGATAGTTTCATTCATATGTTTGAGAGGGTATTCAAACAGTATAGTGTTGACCAAAGGCTCTGGGTACAGTTCCTGACTCCCTTACTCCATGGTAAAGCTGTAACTGTTTTGTCAAAAATGTCTGACGTTGCATGTTTTGATTATACTGTGGTTAAAAATCACTTGTTAGAATTGTTTAAGCTAACACCTGAAATATATAGGAAAAAGTTCTGTGAGCATAAACGCAAGGCAGATGAAAGTGTGTGTGAATATGTTGGTGAACTGAGCACTTATTTCCATTGGTGGGTGAGTGGATGTCAGGTCACCACTTTTGAATGGCTGGCAGACCTTTTGGTGAGGGAATAAGCCCTTAGCACTTTGCCTGAGGACATGAGGATCTGGTTAGCTGACAGACAATGTGCTACTTCAGAGGATTTGGGGAAGAAGGGAGACCTATACCTGACAAGCAGGGCAGCCCTGCACATGAAAGGGACCCCCAGTACTGCTCATGGGTCTAAAAGAAGCCATGGTGGGCAGCACAGACTGCCCCAACAGAATCTATCAGTAGCAGGGGAAGCCACTAGTCCAGGTACATGTCCAGGAGCTAGGGTTAAATATTTTGAATGCAACCAGTGGGGCCATGTGGCATACAGGTGTCCATGGAGGCAAGGTGGAGAACAAAAGGTGAGGGAGCCAGTAAGTGGGAAAGACAAAATGCCAATAGTAGGGTAACTTGAGACAACAGGGGTACTGAACTACCATCCTGCAGATGTCCTGATAGGGAAGGATTTGGATGAGGCAGTACCATGTGCTTGTGCAGTTACATGCAGTCAGGCTTGGAGACAAGCAGGTAAGTCTGGTAGCTTGGGGGAGACCCAGACAGACTGCATACTTGCAGCCAGGACTGGTGAGGTGGTTACTTCAGGGTGGGAGCCTTGGACAGAGTGACTGCAAAAGAAGAGGTGAGTAGCAGTACCCAGGCTGACAGTGAGGCACCACTGTCAGAGGATGCCAGACTTCCTGTGGAAAGTGAGCTGGGAAGGGTTGCAAGGAGAGAGTTGAGACAGCCTCAGCTCTCAGACCCTACATTGCAAGGCCAGAGGCAGGTAGCTAGGGAGGCACCGGATTCTCAAGGAAAGGGGGAATCTGTATACTGGGACAAAGGGTTACTGCACAGAGAGTGGACCCCTGAGGGAGGGCTAGAAGGTGAGAGAGTACAGCAGTTGGTAGTGCCTAGAGCCTATCGTCTGGTGCTTCTAGCCATAGCCCATGATATTCCCTATGCAGGTCATACGGGCATAAAACATAAAAAGAGGCATATTGTGCAGAACTTCTATTGGCCTAGAATTTCCAGAGATGTAACAGGGTACTGCAGGGCCTACGAGCAGTGCCAAAATGTAGGCAAAGCAGGAGACAAGGTGAGAGCTCCTTTGATGCCTTTGTCTGTGATTGAGGAGCCATTTCAGAGGGTAGCTATGGATATTGTGGGTCCTCTGAGTACCCAAAGTTCCACTGGGAAAATGTATATCCTAGTGGTAGTGAATTATGCTACACGATAAACTGAGGCAGTGGCTTTGTCCTCCATTGAGGCAGAGAAGGTGGCAAATGCTTTGTTAGAGATTTTCAGCAGGGTAGGTTTCCCAAAAGAAATACTGACTGACAGAGGTGCCAATTTCATGTCAGACCTGCTGGCTTGTCTGTGGAAGTCCTGTGAGGTGAAGCACATGAAGACCACCCCCTACCATCCCCAGACTAATGGTCTTGTTGAGAGGTTAAACTCTACAATAAAGTCCATGCTACAGGCATTTGCAGATCAGTTTAAGAGGGAGTGGGACAAATATTTGCCCCATCATTTGTTTGCTTACAGAGAGGTTCCCCAGGAATCCACAGGTTTTTCACCCTTTGAGTTGCTGTATGGGCATAGGGTGAGGGGACCTCTAGATTTAATTCGAGATGAGTGGGAAGGTGAGTGCGAATCTCACAAGGCGTCTGTTGTGGCATACGTCCTAATTCTCAGGACACGGCTCAGGGAACTCATGGGCTTGGCCAAGGAGAACCTGGCAGAAGCCCAACAACAGGAAAAGGTATGGTATGACAGGAATGCTCGAGCTAGAGAGTATGCTGTGGGGCAGCAGGTAATGGTTCTCATTCCTGTCAAACACAACAAGCTTCAAGCAGCTTTGGAGGGACCCTACAAGGTGTAAGAAAGGTAAGTGATGTTAATTACATGGTGGAGCTGCTAGGCAGAAGGCAGAGGCACAAATTGTACAATGTTAACATGATGAAACCTTACCATGATATAGAGGCCCTTGTGCTGAGCATTTGCAGTGGGTTGCAGGAGGAATTTGTATGTGTGTGTGTGTGTGTGTGTGTGTGTGTGTATGTGTGTGTGTGTGTGTGTGTGTGTGTGTGTGTGTGTGTGTGTGTGTGTGTGTGTGTGTGTGTGTGTGTGTGTGTGTGTGTGTGTGTGTGTGTGTGTGTGTGTGTGTGAGCTACACTTGGGCAGGGACGCAAAGCATTGGTTGGACAGAGAGGGTGTTAAAGGTTTTATCTTGCCCACTAGGCTGAGATCTGGACCCTATAGCTGTGCCAGTGGGGAGTCTTATTAAGGACCTGGAGAGCAAGGGAGTGACCATCCCCGGACTGACTGTGATCTCTGTGTGCTCTTAAGGGAAATTGCACTTTACTGTGTGTATTTGGTGTCCTTTCCTCCTGTATGAGATGCCCCTCACTGGTGTTAGTGGTGAGGATTGAGGCTCCTTGATTGCTGGGCCAGTGCATGGGCATCACAGTTGGGTTAGGTATCTGTCACTCCATTTGGTCTTGTTGATGTGATAGTATAGGTTTAGGTGTATTGAACAGGGGTTTGCTTTACTACTGTTTCTATTTAGGTGAAGTGTTTAAGGACTGCTGGGTCATTCACAAGACTATACAAGGATCACCCCTCAGAAGTCTGTAGGACACTGAACAGAGGAATGAGACTTAGTCTATCAGAGTAGCTAAGGGTACTGAGACCTGAGATCTTTTTGACTAGGAAACAATGAGGTCTCGCAAGCTGATTTAGGTACTTAGTAGAGTACATGCTAATGGATGGTTTATATTCCAGTAGTGTAGCTAGGGTTGGGCGATGGGGGAAGCTATCCTGCGCCCAATGTGTTAGGGGTGTGCAGTAGGGACATGCCATACCAGCCTTGGCATTGTCCCGATTGCATAACCCTAAGACTTTGTGCCCAGGGTGCCCAGGTTGTATTGACATTTCTGAATGATGATACAGAAATTAATGTTGATACGTTTGTTGTCAGAAAGTACAGTTGTGTACACTTAAACATAAATGTAGATGTTCAAGTGTATTCATTGTTGCATTCATAACATTTGGGTTATCCCTGCCAGGGTAGCCCTTGGCCGGCCCGAATACCAAAGCCTTAGTATTTCTGCATTGGTTGCTGTCGCTTGAGGACTGACATCAGGTCATCAGTGGTATAAAGGATGGACTCCAATGCCATTACATCAGTTTTTCTTGCCTTAACCTGTCATGAGCCCCCAAAGTAAGAGGCCAGGCACTGGTGGTAGAACCCCACCAGTGGAAAATAAATACCAATATGTCCCTTGTAAAGAAAGGAGAACAGCAAGGGGAAAAATGAAAAGGAAGAAAAAGAGAAAAGGGGGATGGAGGGAGGTAAACCAGGACTGCAACAGTGAATTAACTGCGCAGCAAATAGGAGTGAGTCCCTCCCTGCTTGTTGATGTACCTCATCACAGTGGTGTTGTCTGTTTTGATCAGAAGAAACCCTGGAGAGAGAAGGGGTTTAAAAGCTATCAAGGCCTGCTGCACAGCCATCATCTCTTTTTGACTGATGTGCAGGGTGAGTTGCTGGAGGTTCCAGTGGCCCTGTATGCACCTGCCATCCAGATGTGCACTCCTAGCATAGTCTGATGCATCTGTGGTGAGGGTCTGGGTGGCGGGGTGTGGGGAGAAGGGCAGTCCCTTGTTGTGGGAGCAGGCTGTTGCCCACCAAAGAAATCCCTTCCTCAGGCAAGGAATAATAAGCAGAAGAGTTTCTAGATCTTGAGAGTGTTGACACCAAAGGCTCTTTAGGTACCACTGAAGTTTCCTCATATGCAGTCTGGCATATGGAATGAGGAGTATGGAAGATGCCATGAACCCCAGGGCTTGCAGGATTTTTCTTGCAGAAAGCTGGGGCTTGGTGGCCAGTTGAGAGAAGTAAGCCAATAGGAAATTTGTTTCTCTAGTGTAAGGCATGCCATCTGGGATGCTGTGTCCAGACTTGCTCCCAGGAAAATTATCCTTTTGGTGGGTACCTGTTTGGATTTCTTTTCATTGATTGTGTACTCTTGGCAGATTAGTAGGCCCTTTACAAAGGCTAGGTCTTTGACCAGCTTTTCCTGGCTGTCTGTCTGAATAAGGCAGTCATCTAAGTAGGGGTAAATTTGAATATTTCTTTGTCTGCAAAAGGCAATGGCTGGAGCCAGGCATTTTGTGAAAACTCTGGAAACAGTAGATAAGCCAAAGGGAAGGGCAGAGAACTGAAAGTGTTGAGATCCTGCCCTGAAGTGGAGATATTTTCTTCAGGACTCCCTGATAGGAATGTGGAGGTAGGCCTCTTTTAGGTCCAGGGTGGCTAGCCAGGCGTCCTTGGAAAGCATGGGTAGCAGCTGCTGGAGGGTGAGCATTTTGAATTTTAGGATCACCAGAAAGGTGTTTAGAATGGATAGATTGAGGATGGGGCACCAGGTGCCCTCTTTTCCGGGCACAGAAAAAGTCTGGAGTAGAAGCCCTGGCCTATCTGCTCTGCTGGAACATGCTCTACTGCCCCCAAGGAGAGCAGGAAATGGATTTGCTTTTTAGCCTCTGCCCACTGATTTGGTGCTAGATCTGGGAACTCTTTTGGGGTTGGAAGAGTGTGGAAGGAGAATTTGTACCCCTGAGACACAATGTTCAGAACCAATTGGTCCTTGGTAATGGTGACCCAGGTGCTTGAGTGAAAGGAGAGGTTTCCTCCTAGGGGTATGAGAAGGTGGGCAGAGGTGAGGCTGGGAAGGGGTGAGTCATTGTGAGTTCTGACCATAAGGGGGTGCCTTAAAACTCCCTGGTTTTGAAGTGGAGGTAGTCCACTGCTTAGATCTCTGCAACCCTTGGGGCTGCTTTCTGGGGTGGTCTGTTTCCATGGGGCCTAGGCTGGCCTTGTCGACTTGGAGCAGGAAAGGACCAGTGCTTGGAGGGAAAATGCCTGCTGAACCTAGGGGGCTGGACCTGTAAGAAATCTTTAACAGTTTTCATAGATTTTTCTTTTTTTAAGACCTCTTCTGCTTTAGTGGCAAATAAGTTATCTTTGTGCAAGTGTGCATCCAACAATTTTGATTTGACATGATCTGGCGGGGGTTGTTCCTTAAGCCACACATGTCTTCTAATGGCAGACTCGGTGACTCCTGCCCTGTAGAAAGCTTCTAGGGCATCAAAACCACAATGCAAAGTGTGTTTAGTTACTTGACCAGCAGAATGCATTAAGTCCTGTAAATCTTTAGATTCCCATGCAAGAAAGGAGAACATGTTTTTTGTTTAAGGAGTTCCAAGGTAGGCTGCTGATACAGCATATGGAACTGACAATTTAGTGCCCTGATAGCAAGAGTAGCTGAAGTGTATACTTTTTTACCCCATCTGTCCAGTGCCCGCAAATCCCTGTCTGAGGGGGTGGGATTCTTAGCTGAGGTTGATTTAATCCCTTTAGGCCCTTGAGTAATGCCCTGCGGGTCAGCTGTTGGATTTTTAAAAATATATTTGTGTGAGTCAGGGACTCTGTAGTACCTGTGTGGTTTTCTGGGAGCAGGAGGGAAGCCATCTGGAGTCAAGCTGGATTCAAGTAAGACATCATCCACTACATCTAGGACTGGAGGGATGGCTAAGGGACTCTGTTGTGAAAGGTCCAGGAACTCTCTGAGTCTCTTTTTAGACTGTGGGTAGTCTTGACTCTCCCATTAGAAATGCTCCCTTAAGGTATGCAGGGTTTCCCCAAAGGAAAAATCCTCTGGGAGAGAGGCTGAAGGTATGGATTCCTCTGCATCAGAATCCTCATATGTGGAGAGAGGCTGCATGTCTTCATAGTCAGATGCATCAGATTCATTTGACTCTTGCTCAGATAAAATTACTGGAGACAGATCTCTTTTCCTTTTTGAGGGAGTGGCTTGGCTTCCCTTAATCAGCATGATAAGGTCTTCTGCCATTTTAAGCATTTGAGATTGAGGCAAGGGAGCAGGCGCCTGATAGTGGGTAGTCGGTTTCTTGGGTGTGGTTCGACCCCTGGACCTAAGGAACTCAGTTGTTTTCAAAAGAACAGTAGCTGAAAAAGAAGGCATCGGTCTATGTCAGGATTCGGTATTGCGAAGGACTTCCTCAGAAGCAGGTGCCTGCACAGTGGCTCCGGACCCATCCAAGGTAGAGATGACCACAGGATCCTTAGATGAAGAAAAGTTCTGCAGCATACCGGATTCCAAAAGGGTCTCAGTAGCGGCCTGTGAATTAACTGAAGCGGGCATCAGCAGCTGTGAAAGCTCCTCACTGAGCTCCGGAGGACTGACGACCAACTTAACGGAAGCTTCGTTGGAAGGTTTGGTCCTGTGCGGTCTGTCTCTGTCTTTATCTTTACATTTTTTTGGAAGATCTGCCATCAGATGGCTACAATAAGGACCCAATGTGGTATTTGCTTTCCACAGGTGAGACAATTTTTAACTTTTTCTGACATCGGTTAATGCAAGAAAAAAGAATCCCCAGTGGGGTACTTAGCTTTCAAAGACTTCAACTTCAATTTGGAAATGAAACTCAGATAGTGGCCAACGGGCCCTCGTGCAAACTGCTTCTGCTTCGGGCTCCACAGCAAGAAAGACAGATGTAATGGCGTCGGATTCCTTCCTTTATACCACTGATGACCTGACATCAGTCCTCAAGTGACAGCAACAGACACAGAAATACTACGTCTCTGGTATTCGGGCTGGCTGAGGGCTACCCTGGCAGGAATAACCCAAATGTGATGACTGCAACAGTGAAACACAAAGAACATTTGCAGTACTGAAGTGCTTCAAAGCTTTGTGTGTGCTATAAGTTGTAGTAGGCAGAAGCAGTTTATTTTTTTTTCCTCAACTTGAAGTTGAAGGACATAGAAATGGGACATAGTTGGCTCCTGAGTTTTTGGAGTTCTAGCCAGATCAGAATGGACCTCTTTTTACTTACAGCTGAGGGGTGCCAGACTGACAAATCACACTGAGTATAAGATGGCGGCAGTAACTGTTGTGTTATAGTCAATGATGGACCTAATAAGAGAACAATAAAGTGGGACTATAACTTCTTATAACTTCTTTGGATCTTAATAGGATACTGTAATGCATAAGTTATCCAATGTAGAAGGATTTTCTAATCACCGCATACACCTAGTGGTTAAAGGAGAACCTGCTATTAACATATGTATCCAAGACACTTAAAACTATGTAGCATTTAACTGAAATGTTATGTATATGATAAGCAGTGGTGATGCTAGAGTTATCAAAATAAACTATGCTTCATTTCTTGTTGTTGTTGGTAACTGCACGATTAATACACCAAGAATCTGATTGGCCCAGCCCTTGCTGGAAAATGTGAGTATCAGAAAAGGATTTGATGACCAGCTCCAGTATGTATTCATCAGCAAATCTGGTTAGCCATAGTCCAATGATGTTGGCTTTTATGTCAAAGAAGTATATACCAGACAGGAGGGGGCCCAAGACAGCATCTTGCGGGACACCAATGATGGCATTTTTCTGTCTAGAGCAAATACCCCTGACCTTAATGGCATGAGTTTTCTCAGACAGCCAGTTACCAGTACAGCTAACCTAACTGATCTATGTATGGGTTAGTACTGAGATGGGAGAGTTTGTCAATAGTCTCAGCATGGAGGATAGTGTTGAAGGCCTTGCCAAGGTCCATATAAGAGTGTGGATTGCATACTCCTTACCAATGCCTCAGTAACCCTTTCAAAGAACTCAACCAGATTGAGTAGGCATGATCTTCAAAGTCAAACTGGTGCATATCCAGGGATATATACATAAATAATGGTATCTATATCACTGTTTATTAGTTCAGTTAAGCAATAACCAATGAGTGGGTGTGGGTAATGCAGGATTCACCCATGGTTGGCATGGTTTGATCAAGAGGGTTTGATTTACAATAGGCACACTGGTTGGTCTGTCCAATCAGCACGCATGTTTTTTGAATAACAATGACCTTTCATTGTATAATTATGATTTATCGGTAATCTTCATATACCCACACCCAAGAGACAGTTATTGCTATTATACAATGGCATTATTTAAGAAAGAAATTGCTTGGGTTACTTAAATAATGTCTTTGTATAACAGTGCCATAGTGTTCCTCCACGTTGTTTCCTGTTCTTTCACATTTGTTGATATACTGCACATGCGTATGGGACTTTGTTAAAGAGACGCAGCTGAGAAAAAAGAATCTCCATGGTTTTCTTTTTTCTTTTTTTTTCAGTATGACATCTGAATAATTCAGAGGTATGAAGTCTTCTGAGACAGTGCAGAAATACAAGGAAAATAAGGTAATCAGGTATGTTTCATTAGTTTAGCAGAATATTCTTGATTTTTCTTGTATTTGGTCTGCCCTCCATACATACCTCTTAACTCAAGAATGTGGACAAAGCCTTAAATAAATGGGGACAAAGCCCCCAAAATAGGGACACATTGTAAGTGTTGCTCTTATAAAAAAATTAATTTAGAAAGCTGCTAAAATAACAGGATTTGCGTTAGTGTGCATTGTCCGAAGGATATAAAGTCTTTAACTCAAATGCATGTGATTATTTACTGACCACTACTCAGTGATTTGT